>NW_017189557.1:0-68753 GCF_001704415.2 Capra hircus | reverse complement strand
TAAAAGTTTCCACCCACAGTGGGTTTTCTCCTTCACTTCCCTACCTCTTAACAGAAAAAATTATTTGCTACTCCCTTTCAGAGAATGCTGACTCCCTGTGGGAAGTATGTCAGAAAGGAATAGAAAATCAGGCCTAATCTTATCAGAATTGTTCTCTAGAAACAGTCTTTTTCCTTCAGACAGAAACCCTGGGAGGGTTCCTCATTCAAGGAGGTTTCTTTCTCCTTTAGAAAAGAAAGGAGTGCACAAGTATTCCTTTCCCACACACTCTGCAATCCTGAAAGAGAGTTTCCTCCTCTCTTAAAAGAGAGACATTTCTTTCCTGCGAGAAATCTCCTTCCTTAGTAAACGAACAGCTACTGTCAGAGGAGAGGTCCCCATCCCCTCACGGTGAGTGGAGATTTCTGTTCTTATTGAAATACATTCTTCCTCCCTCCACAACACAGCACAGCAAACAACAGCACCTCTTTTTTGTCCAAAAGACCAAAGAAAGTTTTTCTTTTTAAAATTCCATCCTGGTTCAACAAAGGAACTTCATACTCTTCCCACGTTGAGAAATGTTAAATCTATCACCTCAGAAATCTGGTTTCTCTTCAGATTCTAAGAATTCCCCTTGGAAAGGGGTTCCATCTCCAGATCAAGACTTTGCTCTCCAGGGGGCAGTGGTGGGACAATAAAGCTACTGGGCTGGGTGTTCAGACAAAAGGACACTTCCTCTTGTGTGCTGTGAAACAGGAGCATGCGTGTGTGCTCAGCCGCTCAGTTGGGTCTGACTCTGTGACCCCACGGACTGTAGCCTGCCAGGCTCTTCCACCCATAGGATTTTCCTGGCAAGAATACTGGAGTGGGTTGCCATTTCTTCCTCTAGGGGATCTTCCCGACCCAGGAATCAAACCCACATCTTGTGCACTGGCAGGTGGATTCTTTACCACTGAGTACCTGGGAAGGTGGGAGCAGGCCAAAGGAAGTTTGAGGGGAGCTAGTGTACATAATATATATAGCAAAGAGGGAGGCGGGTACAGCAGGCTAACCCTAGGACTGACTTTTTTATTTGAGGTTATGTCACAAACATGTAAGGGTTTCTTATACAGGAGGCAAGTGGAGTTTAGTACTTGCCACACAGAAGACACCCAGTAGAGCAACTGTAGTAGTGAAGATGGCAATGAAATTAGGAAACCTACTTCTAGCCCCTGGAAACTTCATACTTATCCTCTCTGAGTCTCAGCTTCCTCATCTGAAATAGAAGGCTCTCTACCTCTTTCACAGAGCTTTTGTGAGACTCAAACAAGGTATGTTCAAAAGCTGGTTATACACTGTAAAAGTAAAGGATGATAGTATCATCACCACTGAGACCACAGCCTTAGGGCAAGCTAGAACTCGATGAACCAGGAAGGAGTGAGGCTGGTTCAGCCAGGTTGGAGCTAGTGGAAGGAACTTGGCAATGTAGGGTTGCCCCAGGAAATGGACAGCAGTCTAAACAGCAAAGTCCAGGAGATGTCACAAACTTCTTTTGAGCACAATCCATTTAAGGGTAAATATTCAAGGGGTGTGATCTGAGGGTAGAAAAGGCTTGGTAACAAGCTTCTGGCATTCTCTCTCATGGTACTAGTACTTCTTAGAGACATTTCTGGTCTTTTTAGAGCATCTGTGTGTGCAGAGATACCAGGAGCTGGGGGCAAAGGAACAGAGTCAGCTTCTGGATGAAGGGACTGGTTGAACTAGGATAGTAGTCAAGGCCCCAGCCAGCAGAGTTGGGATTTCAAAGCAGGCTGCAGTCTCCATAGAGAATTGGCATGGCAACCATGAACTGATTCAGATGCCCAATCAGATAGCCTGGGTGCACACAGTGGTGGCTAGAGGGGAATGCTTGCTCCATTTACTGATTCCACAATACTTAAATTCCAGACCTGACCTGTGAGAGAGAAGGGGCTATTAAAGCCCACCAAGCTAGGCTCCCTTTGATTCCTGGACTAGGCCAGTCTGAACCTGTCAGGTGGGGAAAGAATTGGGGCACTTTAGGGAGGGAGAATAAAGCGGGCAGAAACCATACAGATATCTGAAAGGGTATGGTGTTGTCTTCAGAGTTAGAGAAACAATCTGCTATGAAGGATTTGAGAAGGGAAATGGCTAGAGGGGAGGTAGGACAGATAAACTGTGACCTGTTAATAATGGGCCTTGTACGTCACTATAAGGCATTAAGACTGTTCTATAGTTGAGTTTTGAGTAGGGGAGTGCCACTTCAGATTTGCAGTGTGGGAGCTCACTCTGGCAGCTGCAGAGACAGTGGATTGGTAGTTGGAAAAATGAGGGGAAGAATGACTGGCAATGGGACTGTAGCAATAGCCCAAGTGGGGCCTGTGGGACTTGGACAACGGCAGGAGGAGTAAGAGGACACAAATGTAAGAGACTCTTTGGATGCAGGATTGATGCCAGGACTTGATGTCTGAGTGTGGTGAGACTGAGGAGCCAAAGATCATTTGGAGATTTCCTCCCCCCTTCCTTGACTGGCAGACTCCTAAAATCATTGAAGACTCAGCTCAAAGGTCAGTTCCTATATGAAAACGTCAACTCTCTTCTCCTTGCCCCCTCCCCCCAACCCCTCAGAAAGAACAAGCCCTCCCCCCATTCTGAATTCCTACCGGATATTGTAGTAGTATGTGTTGATTAGAGTTCTTATCAAACTGTGTGGTAATTACTTGCATAATCTTAGCACACAGTAAGCGCTTAGTCTGTTGAATTAAGGGCAGTAGGAAAGAGGATATAGGCATGTGCAAAGGCTCAGGGTCTTGAAAGAGTGGAGTGTGTCCTAGAGCAAAGAATGCCTGGGATGGGGCTCAGGGTATGATAGGAAATAAGACTGGCAATTCAGGCTGGGGCCAGGCCATGAAGGGTCTCATATGCTATGTGTAGAAATTTACACAGGAGTTCGAACTCTCAACCATCACAGGTAGGTATGCTTCTTTTTTAAAAGTTAGGTCCCTACTAGCGTGCATGCATGCTAAGTTGCTTCAGTTGTGTCCAACTCTTTGCAACCTTAAGGACTATAGCCTACCAGGCTCCTCTGTCCATGTTATTCTCCAGGCAAGAATACTGGAGTGGGTGGCCGTACCCTCCTCCAGGGGATCTTCCTGACCCAGGGATCAAGCCCATGTCTCTTATATCTCCTTCATTGGCAGGTGGATTCTTTACCACTATGCCACCTGGGAAGCCCAGGCTCCTACTAGACTTGTAGGCAATTCTGTACTCACCATGGTAGGCAGACTGGAGATACTGAGGAGATTAAGGTCAGGGCAGACCTTGAACAACTTGATACATTAAGGTTGACGGAGAACTATGGAAGAAAGGGCAGAGTGATTTGACAGCGGACTTCAAAGAGAAAGGGTAATTTATTCAGGATGGTGAACAACTGTTCTCCGTGTCAACTGAAGACCCTCTGAAAAGTCAGTACAGCATAGTGACCTTTGCCAAGTTGTTTGACCACTCTATGCCTCAGTTTCCTCTTCTGTAAAATAGAGATAATAACAGTACGTCTGTCACAGGGCTGCAGTGAGGATCAAATGCACTCACTACATAAAAGACACTTAGAATAGTACCTAGTTGATAGTAAGTTCTATGCAAGTGTCTGCTTTTATTTCCTCCCACCATCTTTGCCATCCTCCAAAGATTCACCAAGAAAAAGAAATGCAAAAAGGCAAAATGGTTGTCTGAGGAGGCCTTACAAATATCTGCGAAAAGAAGAGAAGCGACAGGCAAAGGAGAAAAGAAAAGATATATCCATTTGAATGCAGAGTTCCAAAGAATAGCAAGGAGAGATAAGAAAGCCTTCTTCAGCGATCAATGCAAAGAAATAGAGGAAAACAATAGAATAGGAAAGACTAGAGATCTCTTCGAGAAAATTAGAGATAGCAAGGGAACATTTCATGCAAAGATGGGCTCAATAAAGGACAGAAATGGTAAGGACCTAAGAGAAGTGGAAGATATTAAGAAGAGGTGGCAAGAATACACAGAACTATACAAAAAAGATCTTCACGACCCAGATAATCACGATGGTGTGATCACTCACCTAGAGCCAGACATCCTGGAGTGCGAAGTCAAGTGGGCCTTAGGAAGCATGTCTATGAATAAAGCTAGTGGAGGTGATGGAATTCTAGTTGAGCTATTTCCAATCTTAAAAGATGATGCTGTGAAAGTGCTGCACTCAATATGCCAGCAAATTTGGAAAATTCAGCAGTGGCCGCAGGACTGGAAAAGGTCAGTTTTCATCCCAATCCCAAAGAAAGGCAATGCCAAAGAATGCTCAAACTATCACACAACTGTACTCATCTCACACGATAGCAAAGTAATGCTCAAAATTCTCCAAGCCAGGCTTCAACAGTATAAGAACTGTGAACTTGCAGATGTTCAAGCTGGTTTTAGAAAAGGCAGAGGAACCAGAGATCAAATTTCCAACATCTGTTGGATCATCGAAAGAGCAAGAGAGTTCCAGAAAAGCATCTACTTCTGCTTTATTGACTATGCCAAAGCCTTTGACTGTGTGGATCACAACAAAATGTGGAAAATTCTTAAAGAGATGGGAATACCAGATCACTTGACCTGCTTCTTGAGAAATCTGTATGCAGGTCAGGAAGCAACAGCTAGAACTGGACATGGAACAACAAACTGGTTTCAAATTGGGAAAGGAGTACATCAAGGCTGTATATTGTCACCCTGCTTATTTAACTTATATGCAGAGTACATCATGAGAAACGCTGGGCTGGAGGAAGCACAAGCTAGAATCAAGATTGCCGGGAGAAACATCAATAACCTCAGATAGGCAGATGACACCATCCTTATGGCAGAAAGCAAAGAAGAATAAAGAGCCTCTTGATGAAAGTGAAAAAGGAGAGTGAAAAAGTTGGCTTAAAGTTCAACATTCAGAAAACTAAGATCATGGCATCTGGTCCCATCACTTCATGGGAAATAGATGGGGAAACAGTGGAAGCAGTGGCTGACTTTATTTTGGGGGCTCCAAAATTACTTCAGATGGTGACTGCAGCCATGAAATTAAAAGACCTTTGCTCCTTGGAAGAAAAGTTATGACCAACCTAGACAGCATATTAAAAAGCAGAGACATTACTTTGCCAACAAAGGTCCATCTAGTCAAAGCTATGGTTTTTCTAGTAGTCATGTATGGATGTGAGATTTGGACTATAAAGAAGGCTGAGCGCCGAAGAATTGATGCTTTGGTGTTGGAGAAGACTCTTGAGAGTCCCTTGGACTGCAAGGAGATCCAACCAGTCCATTCTAAAGGAGATCAGTCCTGGGTGTTCACTGGAAGGACTGATGCTGAAGCTGAAACTCCAATACTTTGGCCACCTCATACGAAGAGTTGACTCATTGCAAAAGACCTTGATGCTGGGAAAGATTGAAGGCGGGAGGAGAAGGGGACAACAGAGGATGAGATGGTTGGATGGCATCACTGACTCAATGGACATAAGTCTGAGTAAACTCCAGGAGTTGGTGATGGACAGGGAGGCCTGGCAGTCCAGGGAGGCTGCAGTCCATGGGGTCGCAAAGAGTCAGACACGCCTGAACTGAACTGAAAGATTCACCAGCTCTTTCAAACACTGAGCTAAATTCTTTGTCTCACCTAACTAACATGTTTTCTTGACTGTCTAGTTGTCAATTGTGTGCTGAAGTAGGCAAATCTTTATGTTTGCACACATGTAATGGTACATATGGCCACATTCAGATATAAGTGGAAGGATGGTTGTGGGGGGAGGGCCTTAATTTTTAATGTAATTTTAATGAAAAGAATGTGTCTCAATCATAATAAATTCTGAAACTTTATTTCCAGACTTACAAATAACTAAAGTGTGGGACTTCTTTGGTGGTCCAGTGGTTAAGACTCTTTGCTCTACTGCAGGGGGTGTGGGTTCAGTCCCTGGCCGGGGAACTAAGATCCCACATGCCATGCAGTGCAGCCGAAAAAGGGAAATAACTTAGGTGGATGAAAGGAAAGAAGAAAGGGGATTGCTTATGGAGCACCCAGTATGGACCACATTTGGTGATAAATTAAGCACTTATATGTATCATCTCAGTAATGGTAACATAGCTATTACTATACCCATACTTGTAGATGAGGAAATGGAGGTTCAGAGAGGTTGAGTAGTATGTCTAGCTGAAAACCGCAGAGCTAGAATGAACACTTAGGTCTATTCGAATCCAAAATCTGTGCTATCTCCTCTATCCCAAATTAACCACTCTATGTTGCCCTAGGAAGGCTTTCATGATAGAGGGGGGTTGTGGGGGAAGCTCAGTATGATATGAAAAAATTAAGTTGCTGGAAAACAAGATGTGCGTTTGGGGGGCCCTGAGGTTAGGAGAGAGGAATGATGAAAGCTGAAGAACAGGCTGCCCTGCGCTTCTTCCAAGATCTCTGCTTGGAGCAGAATCCAGAAATTGTCCATTTCTAGGAAGGAAGGCAATTTGGGGAGTGCAGGCAAGATGGGGAGAGAGAGTTATTTAGAACCCCTACCTTTCAACACCGTGAATCATGACAAGTTTTTAAATCCTACTATTTCTCTCCCTTAAGCTTAGAAATCTCAAATGCAGGCTTCGTTTTCCAGCAGTTCCCTTGCCACTTTCTCTTTGCCTTTCACCTTCCCTTTAAGGGGCAAAGCCCCTCATCCCACAATTAGAGATAAAGGTCTTGAAAAGCAGATTCCTTGGAGGATTAATGCCAACAACAACAACAAAACATCATTCACACTAGAATATAATCAATTCACCAACAAAGAAAGTCTTGTAAGTCAGCTTCCCAAATCTTTCTCAAGTTCCTTTCCTCCTCAGCATTCTCATTATGCTGCAGTCTTCCTTCAGGCCTTGAAATTATCTCCTAACTGGTAATGTAGACAATAAAAGCTAATGTTTATTAAGTGCTTGTTGTGTGCTGGGCACTGTGCTAAACCGTATCTCCCTTAATCCTCACCATTCATGGAGGTAAGCATAATTATTGTCCCCAATTTACAGATGAGGAAACAGGCCCATATAGTAACTTGGCCAGACCAAAGAGCCCTAGGAAAGAAAGGGCTGAGCCAAGGATCTAGAACTCATGTCTGCCAGACGCCCTAGGCAAAGGACAAACTCATTTCTGTACCACTGGCTCCCTGAAACTGGCCTCCTGGGTTTCTTCAGCACTCAGTTGTCCATTCACCCAGACATGCTAGAGTCACCTTAAAAAATGAAGCCGAGGACTACCCTGGTGGTCCAGTGGTCAATGCAAGGGGCATGGGTTCAATCCCTGGTCAAGTAACTAAGATCCCACATACCCCATGGTGAGGTCAAGAAAATTTAAAAAACAAACAAACAAAAAACCATGAAGTCTACCCTGTCAATTCTTTGTGAAAATCCTTTGATGACTTTCCACTGCTTTGAGGATAATGTATGACTGTTTCAGTTTGCCTGGACCAAGGGGTTTCCAGGGTGCTGGGCTTTCATTGCTAAAACTGGTTGGTCACCTTAGCAGGCCATGGTATTAGATGCCTTTCACAACCTGATCCCCTTTCCCCCAGCAACACGTCCCACCACTCCTCATCCACCACAGTGTCCACCTCCTGTGCAGCCCAACCACCCTTTCCTGAAGATACTCCAAGATCTCTTTTACCTCCATGCCTTTATGTACATTGATCCCTGCACCTCTACGCTACCTGATAAACTATCTACTCTTCGTGAGAACACGGCTGCCATATCGCCTCTGTGGTCCATCTTGATTTCCTGGGACAGAATGAATAACAATTACTTTCTACCTTGGTTATTTTATTGACATATGAGTCTTCCCCAGGGTCAGACCAGGGTGAGGCAATCAAGGCACCTAGGGTATAAAATGCCTCCTTAAGGAGGCAGTCACTCTCAGGGTGGCTCAAATGCCAACCTTATATTTGCATGACCCCAGCCATGAGTGCCTCCTTAAACTTTGCACCCCAAATGCCTTAATTGGCTCACTCTTGTCCCAGGCTTGGTCCTATCAGACTGGGGACTTCTCAGAACAGACTCTAAGTTCTTACTCATCTTACTTGTGATTAGCACAAGGCTGGGCACAGGGAAGAAATCTAGTTGGGCAAATGACATCACACCCTTCGCTCTTGTAGTAGGGGAAGGCGGTAGGAGAGCTACATGGCTTTGGGCCCTGCTGAGGATGAGCGAAGGAGAAAGCAAATTAACAGGCTTCACCCTGGCCTGTGGTATAAGGATAGCTTTTAATCAGGTGGTTTTACCTTTGGCACCTGGCAGATTTGGGGTTCCACCTATTTGTCTGGTCTCTCCTTCTCAGTTCCTTTTGCTGGTTAATTGAAGATATTCTCTAAGGTACCTTTTTTTTTTAGTCCTTTTCTCTTATTTCCCCCGAATGATCTTGTCCATTCTCATAGCTTCAGCTAGGAGCCTTTTGCAGATGACTTCTAAATTGACACCTCATGCCTTATGCTAAGTGAAACAAGTCAGATAGAGAAAGATAAATACCGTGTGATATCACTTGTATGTGGACTCCAAAAAAGCTGAACTCATAGAAGCAGAGAGTAAAATGGTAGTCTGCAGGGGCTAGGGTGTGGGGGAAAATTGAGAGATGTTGGTCAAAGGGTATATACTTCCAGTTCTAATATGAGTAAGTTCTGAGGATCTAATGTGCAGCATGGTGACTATAGTTAACAACACTGTATTATATACTAAAGAGTTACTATGAGAGAGCTTAAAACTTCTCACCACACATACACACACAAAAAATGGTAAATAAATGACAGGATGGAGGTTTTGGCTAATGCAATGGTGGTAACCATTTTGCAATATATAAGTGTACCAAATCAACACTGTACACCTCAAACTTATGCAGTATTATATGTCAATTATATCTCAATAAAGCTAGAACAAAGTAAGACACTTTATCTCTCTTTTAAGCCTCAGACTCACATTTCCAACTGCCTAGTATATATAATAGCATCTAGCATCATCATTATTGCTCTTTCATACCCATTTTGTCATCTGACCTTTGCAATAATTCTGTGAGCAAGTCAGGGCATTTTTTAGAGGAGACTCAAAAGGTAGGCTTGCCCAAGTTTTAGTGGCAGAACTATGATTAAAACTCAAGTTTGGGTATTTTATGCCATGTTGCACAGCCCACCACATGGATATGTCAATGGAGTCTCAAACCAAATGTGATCAAAACCTCAACTTGTTACAACCTCCTCCTACCCTAACTCCCCTGAAAAAACCAACCAACCTTCCCCCAAGATAAAACAACAAAACCCTGCCTCTGTTTCCCAACTTGGTTAAAGGAGTGTCACTTTCACTGTTTCAGCCATCTAGGAGCCTGTGGAGGCCTGCTGGGAAAAAGACTTCTAAAAGGACAAACATGTCTGGAAGGCTATGGTCCAAGGCCATTTTTTTTTTTTTTTTTTTTTTTTGCTTGCTATAAGCAGGGTGTCCGGAACCAGAAGGAGTACACAGCCCTTTTTAAAATTGAAAGTCTTTATGCTCAAGATGAAATTGAACTATATGTAGGCAAGAGATGTGCTTACGTGTTGAAAGCAAAGAATAACACAGCAACTCCTGGTGAAAAACCTAACAAAACCAGAGGAATCTGGGGAAATGTAATTCATCCTAATGAACAGCAGCAGGGCTTGTGTCGAATTCCGGAGCAAACTTCATGCTAAGGCCATTGGACACAGAATCTGTGTGAAGCTGTATTAAGTAAATAAAAGTGTGGATTTGTTCTGTTTAAAAAAAAAAAAAAAGATGTCTCAGTTTTCCAGTCATCAAGGCCAGAAACGTGGGTTTTCATGTTTGATTCTTCCCTCTCTTCCATAGCCTACAGACTTGACCTTCAAAATGTCTGAAACTCATTTTGAATTCATCCTCTTTTTCTTCTCTGTCCCCATTGAAGCTCATAGAATTTTAGCTACAATCCTTCCACTGATGTCCTGGCCTTCTGATCTACCCTACCCCAGACCCTCCATATTGTCCTGGAGATCTCCTCCCTAAAGCAGCACATCTGATCCCCTCACCCCTTCATCAGAAATCACAGCCTTTGATTGTGCTGGTCCCCAACCCCTCCTACTTACTGAGACCTGAGTCAACTGCCACCTCCCTCAGTGAACTTACACACAACCCCCCTGTAAACCTGAAATGATTCCTTATTCCTCGCTCTCCCATAGCACTAGGTATTGTATTTCATTCTGCTAGTCTCACAGCTAACTGTTCACTGTTCTCTCCCCCGTGTAGCCTGGGAACCTGCTGGGGATAGGATCCCAGTCTAGTTCATCTGTCTTCTTTGAAATGTATAATCTGAAACTAGGTCCTTAAACGTAGTAGGTCCTTAATAGATAGCTGCTGCATAAATCTTTCTCTTGAGTGTTTGTAAACTTGTTATAACAAGGACCATATTCCTAGTGGATTCATTCAATGAGATGGATAAAAATGATTCTCAGCCTGCAGTGGGACACCTCACTTTACACCTTGAGAGATCTGAAGTGGTCCAGCATTGCTCCACTATATCCTTCACCCCTCAAAACATTGCTCTCCCTCCCCAAGAGAAGGCAAAAGACAATTTTAACTCTTTATTTGAAACAAACAATTTCAGAGACAGAAGGTTAGTCGTGACAACAGCTTCTCACTACAACACAAGGTGGGCATGGCTCACTGAAGGGACAGGCCAGGTGCCTCAGAACAATATATACAATTTAAACAGTGGCTAAACTGGTGACAGTTATAAAAACACAAAAAGGAGGCTGGGGAACAGCAAAGCCAACAGGGAAAGAACTAGGTACCCCCTTTGCCGGACGCTAAGAGTTTTCTGCAACTACAGAGGCAAGATGGGGAAGAGAAAAGATGGAGGCAGTGGGGGCAGGACCCATGCCCACAGTTCTTCACCTATCCTTTGACCACAGATCCCATCCTGCATGACTCAGGGCCCCCACAGGCTTGGCCTGGCTCTTACAATGGGGGAAGAACAAGAGTGGGGAACCCAGCCCCAGCCTAAGTCAGAAGGTGGTTTTTGCCTTCGGAACTCTGTCCACTGAACTAAAGGGAGGCAGTTACAGAAAGCCGCTAAGCATGTTGACACCATGGCTCATGCCAACCTAAGATGGCAGAGAGAGACAAACACATAAACCAAGGGGACAGGCGTCTTCTCCCCATACTTAAGAGTCATTCTCTGCCTTTGAAGGAAAAAGAAGCATTTAGATTTTTTAAATTGCAGCACCAAGGGTTGGCGCTTGCTGGGGTGGGGAGGAGGAACAAGGTAGTGAGGGGCTTCCAACCACCAATTATCTTGTGGGAGGCAAGAGTGCCTAAGCTCTGTGTTTTAGGTAAATGGTCTCTTCATTACTTTCATAGTTTCTTTTGTATCTTTCATACAAGACCCTTTAGTTTGTGACCAGGGAAGAGTAGAGAAGTGAGTGGGCACAAGGTTGAGAAGGCAGCTGGGTTCTTCCCTCGGCCAAACCTAGGAACAAGGGCCTTGACCTATGTGGGATGGGTCAGGAAACCCAAAGCCAACAGGATCACCAGAGCTATGAACACTTCACTCAGAGTTTGGCCCCAGGAGTTTACTCTGAAACATGAAGAAAATGGCCTAGCTGGTTTTTGCCCACCACTGGGAGACCAGTCTCTCAGTACAGAGGACTGGGGCCTTGTGGTCGTCAAGTGGTTTGGGAGAAGGTAAAAGCCAGGGGTTCCTAGGGAAGGCAGGGAATGGATGAGTAGAAAAGGGCAGTCAGGGCCCTTCAAAATGAGTAGCATCAGTTCCTGGGCCTGTCACCCTGTGAGACATGGCCGTGGGACAGATGTTGTGTGGAAGATGGATATGGGAAGCATGTGGGCTCAGTCCAGGTCTTCCTCCCCGGGACGACCCAGCTCCTCATAAATCTCACGCACAGCCAGAATGCGATTGAGCATGCTCTCCAACATGCTGCGGTCCATGGGGATCACAGAATACCAGAGAGGTGACTCAGCGATGCAGGACCGCTCAGGTTGCAGGTAGAACACATCGTTGCGTGTCCGGAGGCTTTCAGGACTGCAATGGTGGGGGTGAGAGGGGGGCAGGTGGACAGAGATCAGTAACTGGAAGAAGTAGAGCCTGTGGGTCCCCAGGCTAATGCCATTCCTGTGAACCTGCCAACTCACCATTTTGAGAGATAGAATTCATAGAACTTGACGGGGCAGCGGAGGGGATTCATGCGGTTCTCACGCTGCTCTAAGATGGGGGCTTCATCATCTCTCTTCCGTTTCCCAGGACCTGTGTCTGTGGAGGAGGCAAATGACCTGGACTCATTAAAAGTGTAGTCTCAACAAAGGACCTCCAAGAGCACAGTCCAGGGCACAGGCTGAAGGCCTCAGGACACAAAACGGGCTCATGGAGAAATAAAGGCAGAAGAGTCGGTCAGTCTCTCTGCACCAACTCAACATTCTGCAGTGTGCTGCTCTGAAGGGCGCCCTGGTTCTCACTGTTAAACACTATCTATCATCTTCCCAAAGTTGATTTCCTAAAGAGGTGATCTCAGAAGTCACATGGACAAACTGACAAAACAGACCCTACTGTAAAATCGGGGCTGCTTTCTGTGATAAACAGTCATGGCTCCAGCACCCCACACATTAGTCCTGGTAGTCTCAGGTCCAGAAGGGACCTTGGGAACTGACTCAAGGGCCAGAATAGAAACCAAGGTACTGTGGCAGTTATGCCCAGCAGCAGAGCCATGGAAAGCCTGTCATTCACTCTTGTCAACTCCCCCTTCAGCCAAACACACCCAACAGCTTCCCACCTGTCCACCACACCTCCTAAAAAGTAAACTGCCCTGAAATGAGGAAAGGCAGGTAACAGGCAACTGGGTGACCTATATGCAACAATCACTTCCCACCAGACTGAAGGACTGGGTGTTGTTCCTTTTTTCTGGAAACCCAGGAATGGAAGGATAGGGAAGCTAGAGATAATGGAGAGGGCCAACCTGGTGGTATGATGGGGCAGGGAAGGGGAAAGCAGAGGGGGAGGAAAAGCAAAGGCGGGGGCAGCATCATACCTCGCCCTTTCCTCTGGCGGACAGGAGCATAGTAGCGGATGCTCACCACCTTGGTGGTGCCCCGAGGGGTGGTACACTTGCGGGACTGCCGCACCACATTGGTGAAGGAGAGCTGCATGTGCTCCTCGGCTGTCTGAAGCCCAAAAAACTTAGTGTTGAAGAACATGAGGGTGTTGAGAAGGACAAAGGGTGAGTAGACCCCCAGCTGCTTACACTCCCAGAGGTGCTCTTCCTCTACTCGGGAGAACACCGTATCTGCAAAGGCAAGGGGGAGAGGCTGTCAGGAGGGACTGGCTACCCACACCTATCCCCTTTACTCCCACACATGCCACTCACAAACACTGAGCACACTAGACTCGTCTGGTCACTAAAGGACCACCACGTGCAAAATCCTGACACCTTGCTATACTGCGCAGGAGGACTGGATTTGTTTGTTGGCTTTTGGTGGGGTTTGGGGGGGATTTTTTTCCCACAGTTTCCACCTGCATTAGGAGCTTCACTCATGTAAACCTTCAGGAGTCCAGCTTCTTTCTTTCTTCACTTACCACTCAAACCCTGGTCACTTTTTTGGTCCCAGAGATAGCTCTTCAGACCTAAGTCTTGATCCCCTCCTCATGTTCAAGGACAGGGGCTCTGATTCCCTTAGCTCTAAACCCCAAGGCACCCAACTACATGCTCCTGTACTCAGACCCTTTTGTGAAGAGTGGCAGACCCAAGAATCCAGGGCTCGGAGTGGTACACTGGAAGAATAGCGCAAAGGGCAGAGGGGTTGCCAAGTCCCTGGCCCTTACTGTTAGGGAGGAGGGTGGGCTGCCAGGTACTCAGAGACTTGTTGAGTTCTTGAACAAAAGTCAGGTAGTAAAGGTCCGTGAAAATGTTCACCATTCGGTTATTTTCCAACAAGTACTGGAAAAAGAAAAACAGACACACATACAGCTAGACTCTGGGCCCTAGAGAAAAGACAATGATATCAACGGCCTCAGGCATGGCGACCTTGACAGTTAGGAGACCATGGGAAACAGTTGCTCGATTAAGTGATCCAGAGTGGTTTTCCCCAGGTAAACCTACAGCTCTCAAGTGCTGAGGCCCTGCTAGAGGAGAAGAAAGTTTAGAAGAGATGTATCACAGCTGCTTCTTCACAAGCCCAGACCCCCTTGTCAGCTAAGGCACGTATGACTTCTTCCCATGGAAACCAAACATTACCCCACCATTCAGGAGACCCCGCTCTGCCCATCCGTCCCCTCTGAGCATGGGTTTGAGGACGACAAAGCAACCCAGACAGCAATGAATATTGCTCCTTGGTCAACAGTCCTGGAGTGCAGCTTTGATTTTGGTAGAGTATTGTCATTTCTTGTCCTGTCTGGAGTAGGAGATGCCTGCTCAAGGCAGCAGATGAGGTGAGGAACAGGAAGTGGGACAGAATCATTTCAGGTAGGACCCTGCCTACTGTGCTGAGTTACGACAAGTGAGGCAGCATGTCAGTGGTACCTGTTGGATGCCAAGACACAGATAGTAGATGCTATCAGGTTCATATCGTTCACCGTTGGGTCGAGTAATTTCTCTCACAAACTGGGCTAAACCGTAGTTGAGTTCAGCAGCTGAGCAGGCCAGAATATCCTCCTTGATACGCATAGGTTTGGCTGCAGAGATACACAGCGGAGGTAGCTGGCATTAAGTTTAGCTCCATCATTAACCCCTTCATCCCTTAGTCATGTCCAGCTCCAGAACAAACCCAATAATCACACAAAGAGCTGTCAGCCTTGAAACCTAGATGGCATCTCCCCTTATTCTGCAACTCCTCCACATCTGCACAGGATGCCCTATGGACACCTTCAGCTGAATCACAGCCCTGCTCCCTCTCCCCTTCCCCTGGTACTTACGGCCAAAGCGCAGCTCATCACCCTTGCTGGTTTCTCCATTGGCATATTTTGACTGCACCCAGCACTTCCAAGCATTGACACCATAGGAATAGTTGAGTCCAGTACAACTAGGCTGGCTGCTCATGGAGTCCCGGGAACAGCTCTCTGAAAGCACCAGCCGCTTCTGACCCTAGAGAGGAAGAGGGAGGAGTGGGTAGCAGAGGTAAGGCCGGGAGCACTGTGGAAGCAAGTCAGGACAGTGTTCACCACCAGGGCGGGGTGGGACCAATGTAAGAACGCAGCAAGCTTCCACAGCACAGGACCCCAGGAACAGCTCTGATGAGCTCTGATGAACTGGGGAGAAACTAGAGTTTGGCTGTACCTTAATGTACACAGTCCCTGGAGAACGGAATGGCAACCCACTCCAGTATTCTTGCCTGGAGAATTCTAAGGACAGAGGAGCCTGGTGGGCTACAGTCCATGGGGTTGCAAAGAGTCAGACATGATTGAGCGAATAACACAACACAATGCACACAGTGGTAGAGAAAGGAGGCTAGGGAAGGGGAAACTAAGGCTTCTGATTTGGCTATGAAAGCCCCACACCCACCCCACTACCCTTCATGCCTCCATCCCTCTTCTGTGGATATAGCAGCTCCAGTCCTCACCTTCCTCATGGCTCGGGGAAGGTCTTGCTCAGTAGACACGTCCTCAGGCCCTACCAGGCCACAATCAAAGAGGAAGTCCACACTGGGGTTAATGTCCAAAGGATCTAGAGGGTAAAGGAAGAAGAAATCGATTTTTTAAGACCTCAACCCTGTAGTCCTCCCACCTCACTCCCACTACTTGTCCATGTGACTTGAGATGAGCCTCCCAGACATCTTCACTGTAGCCAACAGGACAAAGCTATACACAAAGAACGTGCTCACAGGCATGTGCACACAAAATTCACAACAGTGAGAACATTCCTAACACTACTGAATTATAAACTTAAACATGGTTAAGTTGGTAAATTTTATGTTATGTGTTTTATAACAACTACAAAAAGAAAAAAAAAAAAAAAAAAACAAGAGTCAAGTGTAAGAAAGTGTCCTGATATCTCTGGCACTGCTCTCTGTGAGAGTCTTCTGTTTAGGGTCATTCTTGGGGTCACAAGCAACACTTCTTTCCTGATGGTGCACATGCTACTATATGCAGTGGGCACACCCTAAATCCTACTCACTCTTGGGGAAGTCTGCCTCCAAGTCTTGTCCAGGCTCATCCAACACATTGGCCATCTTGACGGCCATGGCCAGGACATCATCCCGAGCTGGCCCAAACAGGTCACAATCTTCCAGAAGTCCCTCTGCACTCTGGTTGCTCACAAGATCTGGGTGGCAGGGAGGTTGGCTCAGTCTCTGCAGCTCCCTCTTGGTGCCCCCAAAAGGCTTTCAGGGGCTGATCCCAACTGTTCCCCAATCCCACCAGGCAACAAGATCACCATTCTCCACCCCCTTAGGCAGACACAGACTGGCAGCACCCTGTCTCCCTCACCACCGCTGCCCATGGCATACCACAAAGGTCAGATGAGGCCTTGTCTAACTCCTCGGCCTCTGCGATCATCTCTGCCATAGCCAGGATATCAGCCTCCAAGGGGTTGGACGGGATCTTCACCTTCAGCTCCTCAATGGTCTCCACAATCTTGTCTGTGCTCTCCAAGGTAGTGGGCAGGAACATGGGCACAGGCACCTGGAGGCATGAATCCTAACTAAATGCCAAGAACCACACTAGTACATGAGATGAACGGCTACTGAGAGGGAGGGAGTGGGGGTGGTGGCCTCCAGCCTGGAAAAGTGAAAGAGGCCCCCAGCAGGAAAGGCAGGAACACTCACCGGGATAGGCATTGAGAAAGGCACCGGGACTTTCTGGCAGTACAGATGCATAGGCACTGGCACAAAGATGGGCACTGGGATGGGCAGCACAATCACCTGTGGCTTCCACTCTTCTGTTGACAGGAAAGGGGTCTTCTCAGAGACCCTGGCAGATGAGTCACATCGACCCCAGGAACTGATATTTGTTCATCACCCCTAAAAGCTCTAACATGTGCTCAGTATCACAAAGCTGCCCTTGAAACAAATGTTGACAGATGACCCTGGGATTCCAAGACAATATGCAGGACACTTTAGCCATCTAAGAAACTCCCTTGTCCAGCTCCCAGGCACAGGAGGAGGCCTAAGACCATGAAATACAGCCTGTGGCGCCTTGGTACCCTCACTCACCTGTCTGACTCCCTTTGGACTTCATCTCCACCTTGCAGGAGACCCCCCGATTCTGCATCAGTGGTTTACACATGGCAGCTTTGTTTTTGCGGGGTGCTGCTGGGGGTGGCGGCGGTGGTGGTGGAGGAGTAGGAGCAGCGGGGGCTGGTCGGGTCTTCACAGGGATCTGCAAACACAAAGGAACATGAGTACCACTGCTACGGTAACCCCTTTGAGACCATCTTCCCCCTTGGCTCTTGCCTTGACCTTGCCCAGATTTCCATTTTCCTGTAGGGTCTTTATGGTGTTTCTGTTCTCCACTTTGGTTTGAGAGGGTGTCTGGGGCTTTGCCTCAGAAGACTGACCTGTAGATCAAAACAAATGAATGCTCTCATCTGAGGCACTAGCCCTCTGTTTTCCTCACCCCTGCTCCAGGAGGGCTTTGTTAAGAGAACTCCGAATGTGAATGGTAAGTCTAGAATTTTCCCTTCACTCCATCCCAGCTCTAATCTTCTCTAGGTCCCAGCAATAGTGGCCAAAAAGATTCTTTGCTCCTGGCTTCCAAGAAGGATTAAAAACATTGTTTTCCCGATAACCCATAATTTGAGACCTTCCATTAAATGGCCATCAGGAGTTTAGTATCCCTGGAGTGCGGAGGGTCCACGGTGATATTCTAGAAATGACAATAGTCTTCATTCTCCCTAAAGATGTTTACGTTGAGCTTGTGTTGACGTTTCCTTCTCTCTGAAAACTAACCACAACCCCTATATGCCCCACTCTACCAGGGCAGGTACCCATTCCTTACAATATATCCCTTATAGAAAATCAGTAGGATCTAACTCTCAGAACCCCTTTTTTAAAGCTCTCAGAACCTTTAAATGAGACTTCTCTAGTACCTGCACAG
Organism: Capra hircus; assembly: GCF_001704415.2. Taxonomy (NCBI): domain Eukaryota; kingdom Metazoa; phylum Chordata; class Mammalia; order Artiodactyla; family Bovidae; genus Capra; species Capra hircus. The sequence goes on along the minus strand of NW_017189557.1, from coordinate 50,710 downwards.
TTCAGAAGCTAAAAAACAACACAGAAACAGGAGCTCTGGCCAGGGATGAGGTGAAAGCAGGAGAGGAAGAAGAAAGTGGCTGGGCCCAGGGTCAGAGGAGTCCAGGCCAGTTCTAACAGACTGTGCCCCCTGCCCAGGACTCACTGTTCAGGAGGCTCTCAGGCCCACTCTGGGTATCCAGGTTGGGTTGGTTCTGCTGGCTGTAGAAGCGCAGCAGACACTGTTGGTTGCAGAAATGACGGATCTGCCCACGCCAGTGGATGGTCTCCAGCAGCTTCCCCTGGCGCTTACAGGCATGGCACCGGGCAGCCTGAGGGTGTTGACAAAGTGGTCAGACCTGCCACCCTAAAATGTGCTGGGTCCTTTGCCCTGGGATAATCCATGCCACTCTACAGAAGCTGGGCTAGTCGGAATCCCCTCCCTGGAGATGGACCCACAGCCTGATGGTGGCACAACAGCCCGTGCTCCTTGCTGCCCTTGCCTTCCTTTGTGACATGCAGCCCCCCTTACCTTGCAGTACCACAGCAGGTACTTGCTCTTACAGTCCTCGCTGCAGAAGTCCCAGGTGCTGCCATCCAGCTGCTCAGTGACTCCGCGCTGGCAGGTCTGGGAGCAATAAGTACAAGTGATACAGCATAATCCCAGCTTCTTAGTGAAGTCCTGTTTGTATAGCAGCACACAGCCTAGAAAGGGGGCAACAGAGAAGAGTCCAGAGACATGAGATCTCCATGTGGCCATGAGACCCAACTTTCTCAAGGCAGTGCACCCAAAACGTCTAACAGCCTCCAGAGTGTCCTAAGCAGAACGGACCACCCTGCAAGCCTACCTTACTTAATCTGCTGTTCTTCCCAGTTGCAAGGTACAGGACTCTCTGGCCCTTCCCCATCTCCTTACCTTCGCTGCAGAAGCTCTTCTCCACCCCACTGAATCGGAGCTTCTCATGCAGGAGTTTCTCCTGCCGGCAATGCTCACACTGGGACACCACACCCCGGAGGCGCTTAAAGTCCTCACAGCAATCACGACAGCAGAACTGGAACACCTGGTCCTAGGATGGGGCATGGGGTGGGGGAACAGGGCTGCGACATCTGGACCCAGCGAGAGCCAAGTGGAAGGACCCCTTCAGACAGACGTCTGGTCATGTAGCAAAATATGGGTGGGGGTGGGGATCTTACCTGCCAGTCCAAGACCTCAGGCTTGCCACTGAAGAGGCTGTGGCAGTAGTGACAGCTCAGGTGAATGCCCCCCTCGGGGCTCGTGCGCTGGAGGGAAGACAAACAAGGGAGGGGCAAGATGTGTGCAGTGGGCTGGCGGAGGGAGGGGAAGTCAGGCTTGCTCTTTGCTCTGCCCAGGCCTACCTACCCCAGATCTCATACCCTCTCTATTGCCACACCCATTATCCCTCGTCCAGGGTCTGGAGTACCTGGAACTTGGTCCAGCAGCTGGGGCTGCAGAATTGGTAGACTGTGCGATCAACCTTGTTGTAGTAACAGGGGTCAGAGAGGCTGCGGCGGCAGAAGCTGCAGGGTCGGGGAGGGCCTGGGGCACAGAGAGAAAAGGAGAGAGAGAGAAGGAGAGGAAGAGAAAGAGAGAGAGAAAGAGAGAACACACAGCAGGTGTAAGGCAGTGCAGAGATGGAACAGGAAATCCATGGGAGAGTGTGGTTGGGGCCGAAGTTGGGCAGCAGGGGTTACTATAGAAGGAGTATGGGAGGTAGAAGGAAGGCCAGCAGGGGTCTCAGAAAAGAGGGCTTTGCACCTACCAGTGAGCCCTGCCTGCTTCACTTTGTAAGAGGTGGTACAGCACAGGGAACAGAACAAGCTGGTCTTGCCATTACGGTCCACATGGGATAGCATCTCAAAGTTCTTACACAGGGTCTTGCACCAGACACATGGGTACACCCGTGTGTTTTTCTGTGAGGATGGGGAAGGAGAGGCTGAGGCTGGATTTGTCCCTTCACTTTTATTTTTAAAATTTTTAAAACATGAGATATTTCAGGCATACAAAAAAGTATAGATGATGAGATAACAAACACCTGTGTGTCCACCAGCCAGCTTCAAAAATAAAACATAACAGATACAATTGAAACCCCCTTTATTTGTTTTATTTCTCCCAGCCCTCGACCCGTCAGGCACCTTTATTTCTCACCCAAGGACCGCACCCCCTTCCACAGCCCTCTAATGCACTACTCCCTCGGCCCCACCTTCTTGTATGCCCCCAAGCAGGTTGTGTTGCAGAACCGCTTTTGTTGGCCCTCGTGGAAGAGGAGCTCGGGGCCAGGGCTCCCAGTCTTGGCGTAGATGTAAGCCCCGCACTGGTCACAACAGTTGGTTTTCAGTCCCTTGTTGGCCCGGAATTTGGAGAAGCAAGAATCGCTGCAGAGCCGGTGCACCACGCTGCCATTGCTGACCTCATGCAGGACCTGCCACACACACACACACACACACCCTGAGCTGGGGCCTGGCCACCACCACCCACCCTGGTGCAAGGATGGCCCACCCCACCTCACCCTAGACCTTTACAGCAGACAGCGGGCCCAGGGACCCCCCAACCTGCACATCAGGATGTCGACTTGATGCTGAGGTCCTGGGAGGCAAGGACGGCCAGCCGCACACAATCCTGGAGAAGCTCTAGCCTTGAATCCACTCCCTCACAATGGCTGCTTCCCCCTCCCCACATCCCTCATCCACAGGGCCTGGCCCCTGCAGCCCCAGGATTGCAGGGGTGGCTCAGGGCTGGCCAGGCTCTGCAAGTCAGCCCCCATCCAGCTTCCTCACCTCTCCAGTCTTCTGGCATATGCTGCAGCGAGTGGCATCAGCAGGATCCCCAGACTGGGGAATTGGGCGCTGCTGCTGGGCCTCATACAGGGAGAGACAGACGGATGTGCAGAACTCATGGAAGGAGCCTCCCGAACCGGTCTGCGCCACAACTGAGTCCTTGGTGTTCCAGATCTCCCTGGAGGTGGGAACAGGTTTGTACATTTAGTTGATACCACCCCCTCATTTCACGAGCCTCCACCTTCCTCCTCTGGGATCAATGACCACAGAATCAAAAACATTCTCAGACACCCTTCCTATTAGTGAATTGCTCTATCCCATACGGTGCTAGGGTCTTGCCAACAGAATCTGTCTCACCCTTTACTCCCGGCCTGATCCCTGCTCTCCCCATAGCCCCAGACCCTCACGTACTTCTTGCAGAAGGTGCAGGTCTTTTTGCCAGAGGGCTTCTTGGAGAAAGTGGTGAGGCAGGACGAAGAGCAGAAGAGCTGCGGCAGCCCCTTGCGCTGGTAGGCCGTCTGGCCCTTCTGCAGCGGTGTCCGGCAGTGGGCACACGTCATCTTGGTGCCTACTGAAGAGCGCCCAGCCCTCTGTGCCACGCTTGAGCGTAGAGACATGCGAGGAGAGCGCCGGGGCCGGAATGGCACGAAGTCCTCATCGTTTGGGTCATCTACCATGGCATCAGAATCCTCATCTGACACTGGAACTGGGCAGGGGAGGGGGGGGTTGCGTGGGGAGAAAAGGCTAAGGGACCAGGCCTCCAGCCATCACCTGACCTGCAGGTAGTTCAGCTGATCCTGGGATCCCCAATCCCCATGGTTCTTGGCTTTCCACTCTGCCCCTATTACACTGGAATCTCAAGCTACTGGTGTCACCATCCCTTAGTTACTCTGCAATGTCCTAGGGAGGGGAAGGTAGGGATCCAAGTGAGAAGATTCGGGGACAGGGATGGCAGAGCTGAAACAGGAAACTCCATTCTCACTGCTCGTTTTCAATTTCCCCCACTGCCCCAGGTTCCCATGCCAATCCAGGGCAGAGATAGGCGCTTCACATTCTGCATGGTGCACAGCACCACAGGAGCTGGGAGATCCATTCCGGCTACATCCCACCCGCTCACACTTCAAGTCCTACTCACTGCTCTCAGTGGAATCCACAACCTCAGGTTTTGGAGGCTCTACTCTTCTAACGCGCTCGCTTCTCTTCTGCACCTTGGAAACATGGGGAGGGAGGAAAGCTGACACCAGGGGCAGGCTAAAGGGCCAGCTGCACTAGTACAGGGTTTGGGGGGTGTACAGAGATGGGAGGGGGAAGAGAGAGTAGGGACCCTGGGCCCAGCCCTTAGGAGTAGGGGAGAAAAGGAGGCTGGACTTTCTCCGTAAGAAGCAATAGACACAAGTGCTCCCTCCCTCCTCCTAACTCTCCTCACACACACTCTCCACAGAACAACATCTGGGAGGGAAAATGAAGGGTCTGCCCTTCCCAGAGCTATAGGGGGAACCAGACTCCTTCCAATCCCCTCCCCCCTCACCCTCTCAGGCGGCTTCTCACTCGCCTTCCCAGTCAGGCCATCTCCTGCAAAGGAAGCAGAAAGCAGCCTAATTCTTGAGCCTGCCCTCACCACCCCCTCCCCGGCTCAACCCCCGCCTCCATTCCTGGGGAAGAACTTACTCAAAACTGAAAGGGAAAACTCACGTGCCTGTGGCTTCTTGAGGCCCCTCTCAGGGTTACCTCGAGCTCTGCACTAAGGGGGGGGGGGCAGGCTGCAGCTATTCTCCATGAAAAAACAATCCTACCTTCCCACCAGCTTTCTATCCCAATGGTTGGGAGTTAAGGAAATATAGGTAACATCCCTTTCAAGAATTTATAGTTTATCAACAAAAACAAATGCAACCACCCAAAGGTAGCAAGGGGAAAAGGAAGCAATAATGTATGGGGAGGTTCCCCTGCACTCAGGTAGTTATATAAGCCCTAAGACCCTGGTCACAACCTGGGAGAGGCACAGTGCTAGGTAGAACTGGGAAGAAATGCAAGCCTCTTAAGTCTCTATCAGAGACACAATCCTAGGCCCTGCATGTCTACCATTCCTCTGAAAGCACTCTGCACTTGGCTCCAGAACCTAGCATCATTCATCAAACCCAGAAACCCCACTCTCATCTAGAACAAAACAGAAAGATTTTAGAACCAAGAAGCCTGGTGTCCTCCCCAAGTCCTGAAGGAAGCAGGACCCTGGTACCAAAAGCCCATCGGGAGAAGAAAAAGGGACTCTCTCCCACAAAATTCAGCCTTCTCAACCCACCCCCTGAAACCTTGCCCCTATTTTTCCTCCAGAGCGTCTCCCTCCCTACTTTCGTTCATCTTCACCACATCTCCATTCCTCCTTTCCAAACCCCTAACTCCTCCATACACATCCCTACTCTCCAACCCCACTTCTTCCCCAAACACACAGCCACCTCCTTACCATCCCCCAGCCTTGATTTTCCAGCTGATCAGGCAACCTACCTGGCAAGGAAGGGTGTGCAGGGGGGCTAGGGCTCCCAGGTTTGGTCTGAGAACTGTTGATTCCATCCCCCAGAGTCTCTCCCACTGAAGGGCTGGGGGGGCCATTTGGGCTCTGTGGTTGCCCTTGGGGAAGTTCCTCCTCCTGCCCAGGGGAGCCCCTTCTCCCTGTAGCTATGGAGGTGGTCTCCTCCTCTTCAATATGTGGGGATTGCAGAGTTATTGGAGAATCTGGAGCCAAAGGCTCTAGTAGCCCCTCAGGTGAAGAGGGATTTGCCCCAGCCCCTGAGTCAGGTGGCACCACCTCAGGGGTCCTGCCCCCTGGTCCAGGCTCTAGGGTCTGATCGCTTGTATCCCATGCAAGGGTCCCCTCAGGACCATGGTCCACCTCTGGGGGAGAAGGGGCTTTATAGAGCAGCCCCCCCAGCCCCAGCAGCTCAGTGGCTCCATCCAGGACTCCAGGGTCTTTTTCCAGGCCAGCAGGGTTATCAAGCAGGTCCAGGGCTCCCGAGGATGGAGAAGGGCCAGGGGGGGCCCATCCTCGAGTTGGGGCAGTCTGAGATTCCAGTAGATCCTCTCCAAATTCCATGTCTACTGGAAGGTCTCCAGCCAAGGGCTTCTCTGGCAGGGTCAATGGGTCAAACGGACTGGGGAAATCACTGGGATCCATGAGGATGACTGGATGTGGGCTGTAGATTAAGGGTAGAAAAGGGGGCAGAAGAGGTGGTCTTCGCCAGAATTCCTTCTTATATAGGCTCTGGGACACACCCCACCATCCACTTGGATTTCTCTTGAACCGCCCCCACCACTATCGACAAGCATTACCACAGGTTTTAGTGCGAATGACCACTCCTCCCCCCAGTACAGCGCCCCCTGTGGGAAGAAGCGTTCCCCGCCTTGGCCCTGTACCCCCACTCTTCAGGCGCTCCACCCGCCCGCCTAGCCCCCGCCACCCCATTTCAACTCCCAGTTCCCCTCCCCCCTTCACCTTTCACTCCCCCCGCTCAACTCCGGCTGAACGCCCCCTTAGAGTCTCCCAGGGCCGTAGCCACCAGGAGCCTTTCCCGCCCCCGCGGTCTCAGTTTCTATCTCCCCTCCCCTCTCTCCTAGAGCCCCCCAGTTCCCCAGTCTTTACCCACCCTGTCTGGCCCCACCCCCCCTCCCCGCGTTGCCTAGTGGTCCCTCAGCCCCTTCCCCGCCCCCCCAACTGCCTTTCCTAACCCCTCCCCCCAGTTACCTTTCAGGGTCGCCCACTTCCTCAAGCCCAGTCCCCCTTTCCTATAGCTCCCCTGGTCCTTCTTCTCCTGTTGCCCACCCCCCACCGCAGGCATTTACAGGAAGACATTTTGGAGCTACGGTCTCTCTTCAGACCCCCCTCCCGGCTACTGCGAGCTCTTGCCTGCAGGTTCGGTTCGGCTTAGTCAGGCCCGACCCCTACCTGCGGCAGGGTTAGTGTAACCGCTACAAGCCTAGAACTGCAGTCAGCGACGGCCCCGCGCTCCTTCTCCACCTCCCTCCCTAGCAGCCGGGACAGGGGTCGCGGCCCCTTTAAATGGCAGCGCCGCTCACGGAGCCCAGCGCTATGCACCAGGCGGGCGGGCGGCGTCAGCAACCAACCCTATTGGCTGGCTCAAGGAGGGGGCTCGCGAGACAGCGCCGGCCCCCGGCGCGAGACTCCCAGCCCAACGGACGCCTGGAAATTGCGGAGTGGAACGTCGGCACTGGAGATGGAGCTCGAGCCCCCGCCCGGGGCCCCGTTAGTTGAGGAAAAGCTAGCCTCCGGAGCTTGGAAGCCTGCCCCTGGGGAAGGAGGCACCCCCTTTTCCACCAAAGGGCCGAGTACACTAACCCACAAAAAACAAATCTACGCACCTGCTTCCCTTACCTGGCTCGAGTCTGGCCCCTCGTCAACACCCGCGCCCGCCCTACCTCCTGGAGCCCACTCTACCCGTGATCCCCTCCTCTCATTCAAATGGTTCCCGGTCCCCTCCCCCTCCTCGTGTCTCTCTCCCCTTCCCACTCGTGTTCAACCCCCCGGCGTCCGCCCCCCTCAACAGTCCCTACCTACGCCATGCAGCAGGCGCCTGCCAAGATTACCCTCCCCCCAACCCCACCTCTCCGGAGCCCGCCCCCTGGGCGACTGTTGGGGTAATGAGTGACAGCGGAGGGTGGGGGGAGGCAGGGACCCAGCCCTCACGTGCCCCTCCTCCTCTTGTCTGCAGCCTCGGGCCCTCCTAACCATTCTGAGACTCAGAGTTGTGGGGTGTCTTAAGCCTGCTCTCCAGCCACCCAGGGCGGGTTAAATGGCTCTGGCTCAATGACAACGCCTATGCAGTAACCGTTACTGCCTGGTGACCCCAAAACCAGGTCCTGCAAAGACACTCCCCCACTCCTTCCACGGTCTTAGGGTAAGTTCTGGGATCTTCTCCCTAAGTCTTCCCCCAAGAGCCCCCTGAGTTATCTCTTCAGCAGTTTTCCTCACCAAGGCCGACAGATTTTCTTCCTCCTTTCTCTCTGTTTCTCCCTCCTTTCTGTCCTTGTCCCCCACCCCCCACCCCCACCGCCCGCACTCTCTCCCCCAGTCTCTTTTTTGTCTCTGTCTCTCTGTCTCTCTTAGGCACGAGCACGCACGCCGCGGCGCGCACACACACACAACACACACTCCCCCTCCTGGATGGTCCTTAGCATGTGGGTGTGGCTGGGGTTGAAGCTAGAGAAGTAGGGTAGGGGGAGGGGGTATTAGCATTAGGCCTACTGGCTTTAAAAAAAAATGCGTGCCAGGATCCATTCCCAGACCTCTTTAGAGTTAGAGCACTTTACAATCCCCGTTCTCCACTTCCCCTCTAAGGGCTGAAGAGTATTTAGTATCCTGAGATACTAGAAGAGGCTCGGGCTGGAAGGGAGTCCCGACACATTTTTAGGTTTGGTGTCCAGTTCCTGCTCTGGCCTGCCTCTTTGCTCTGGGCCTTTCTTCCTTCCCACACTAAGCCTCTCCTAGCCTTGTAGTCCTTGAGAGTCTTATCCTGCCTTGCCTCATTCACTTTCTCAGAAACCTTATCCTTCCTGGCTCCCTTCATGGCCTTGAGGTTATCTTTGCTCTCTCCTGTATACAGAGATAAAAGTAAGAATTTTCCCCCTTAGGTTTCCCAAACCCAGCTTTCTCTTTATCTTAACCAGTATACTGTGTAACCATCTCTCACTTTCTTATTTCTCTGTCCCTGTACCTCCTTTTTGCGTTTTCAGTTTGTTCCATCTCAGTTGGGCCACCTTGTTCTTTTGTATTGCCAGCCCTTCTCAACACATGCTTGGATCTTTGGCTGCTCTGGTTGTGATCCATGTGCCTGGTTTCAAGTTGAGGGGAGACAATCTAAAGGGGGTTGATGGTGTATTCAGAAGTATAGTGTGTGGGTTCTGGAGACAGACCAGAACTCTAATCTCAACTCTGTCTTCTTTTTAGCCAGTTGCCTTTGAATACATCACTTGTCAAGTCACTAGGTCTTATTTTTCTCATCTTTTAAACAGAGATAAGAAAACCATCTAAATCTACAATAGGGGACTGGTCAAATCAACTTTGGTTATATTCATACAATAAATGTAATCATTAACAAACACATTTTTGAAAAAACTAATGATGTAGAGCACAGGATTTTTAAGGCAGTGAAACTATTCTGCATGATTCTGTAATGGTGAATACATGTTTGTGACATGTTAGAACTCATAGAATGTACAACAAAAGTGAACTGTTACCTGAAGTATGGGTTTTGAATGATATTAATGTGTCATCTTCTGCTGCCCTTTTCTTCTTTTGCCTTTAATCTTTCCCAGCATGAGGGTCTTTTCCAATGGGTGGCAGAGGATGAATGGTTAGATAGCATCACCGACTCAATGGACATGAACTTGATCAAACTCTAGGAGATAGTAGAGGACAGGAAAGCCTGGCGTGCTGCAGTTGATGAGGTGGTAAAGAGTTGGGCACGACTTAGGAACTGAACAACAACAACAACAAATGCCTCAGTGTAGGTTCATCAGTTGCAACAGATGTACCACGCTGGTGGGGGAGGTTGATAGTTAAGGGAGGCTGTGGAGCTGGGAGGCAGGGAGGGCGGGGAGTATTTGGGAACTCTGTACTTTCAGCTCTATTTTGCTGCAAACCTAAAACTACTCTAAAAATAGTCTATTAAAAAAACAAATGATACATGAAAACACTTCTGATATTACATTTTTTACAAAAGGAGTTAAAATATGATGCTAACTTTTAGAAAAATTCTATATATAGTTGTGCTTAGAAAATTACTGCAAAGGGGTTCCCTGATGGCTCAGTGGTAGAGAATCTGCTTGCCAATGCAGGAAACACGGGTTCAATCCCTGATCCAAGATGATCCCACCTGTTGCGGACCAACTAAGTCCTAAACCCGTGGGCCACAGCTGTTGAGCCTGTACTCTAGAGCCCAGGAGCCGCAACTACTGAGGCTTGAGTGCTATAGAGCCCATGCTCTGCAAGAAGAGAAGCCAGCAGAATGAGAAGCCCAAGCACTGCAAGTAGAGAGTAGCCCCTGCTTGCCACAAGGGAAGAAAAGCCCAAGCAGCAGTGAAGACCCAGCACAGCCAAAAATAAATAAATAAATACAATTATATAGAAAAGAAAATGACTGGAAAGAAATAGTGAATCTAATGATACCTCATATAGCAATGCTACTAAGATTAAGTGAGATGTACACTTGCCTGACATATAGCAGGTGTTTAATAGATACTTGTTAGTATTATAAGAGAAACAGTTGACTTCATGAATGATTTGGGACTTCATACACTCGAGCCTTCATGTTGTTAAAATATATGTGTATATATGTATATATATTTCTCTTTGAGTAAGCGAAGATTGCCTGTATTTAGTAGGTTTGAGTATGTATTAGCCACAGATGAAGGGCTCTAACATAGAATGAGCTGATGGGGGACAATAGAGCAGGTGTTGAGTAAGACTGTGGCCTGCAATTCAACACTTGTTTCAGCCTTGTTACAGTTATGACATAGTACTGAGTACTATTACTTGTTATTCACCATTTATAAAGCAGTCCTAAAGTTCTGTAAACACCGTAACAGGTAAAAACTCAGTCCCTGTCTTAATGAGAGTTCTTTCATTTTAGTTATATATATACTTTTCTGATTATAAAAATATAAATGTTCACTGTAAAAACATTGAAAAGCATAGAAAGTTTGAAGAAGAAAGCAATGATCACTTTTATCCTACTCATCATACCTGGAGATACAACTACTCTTTTTGATGTATATCCTTCCAGTCCTTTGTTTTCTTTTCACATATGTCTTTTTTCAAAGTAGGAATTATCTTGTACAGTGTGTTCTACAACATAATTGTAATAGCTGTAGATTATTCCATCATTTGCATGTGCCATGCTTTACTTAACTAACTACTGCTGGATGTCAAACTTTTATTATTTTTTCATGACAGGCAAGGCTGCATATAACTTGATTAAACAAATGGTGATACTTCCCTTGTGGCTCAGCTGGTAAAGAATCTGCCTGCAGTTTGGGAGACCTGGGTTCCATCCCAGGCTGGGAAGATCTCCTGGAGAAGGGAACAGCTACCCACTCCAGTATTCTGGCCTGGAGAATTCCATGGACTATTTACATGGGTCACAAAGAGTCAGACACGACTGAGCAACTTTCACTTTCGCTTGGCAGCCCTTTGATTAGAGTCATGTTCACTCTTTTTTTTAAAAAAAATATAAATTTATTTATTTTAATTGGACGTTAATTACTTTACAATATTGTATTGGTTTTGCCATACATCAACATGAATCCACCACAGGTATACACGTGTTCCCCATCCTGAACCCCCCTCCCTCCTCCCTCCCCGTACCATCCCTCTGGGTCGTCTCAGTGCACCAGCCCCAAGCATCCAGTATCATGCATCAAACCTGGACTGGCGATTCGTTTCATATATGATGTTATACATGTTTCAATGCCATTCTCCCAAATCATCCCACCTCTCCCTCTCCCACAGAGTCCAAAAGACTGTTCTATACATCTGTGTCTCTTTTGCTGTCTCACATACAGGGTTATCATTACCATCTTTCTAAATTCCATATATATGCATTAGTATACTGTATTGGTATTTTTCTTTCTGGCTTACTTCACTCTGTATAATAGGCTCCAGTTTCATCCACCTCATTAGAACTGATTCAAATGTATTCTTTTTAATGGCTGAGTAATATTCCATTGTGTATATGTACCACAGCTTTCTTATCCATTCATCTGCTGATGGACATCTAGGTTGCTTCCATGTCCTGGCTATTATAAACAGTGCTGCGATGAACATTGGGGTACACGTGTCTCTTTCAATTCTGGTTTCTTCGATGTGTATGCCCAGCAGTGGGATTGCAGGGCATATGGCAGTTCTATTTCCAGTTTTTAAAGGAATCTCCCCACTGTTCTCTGTAGTGGCTGTACTAGTTTGCATTCCCACCAGCAGTGTAAGAGGGTTCCCTTTTCTCCATACCCTCTCCAGCATTTATTGCTTGTAGACTTTTGGATTGCAGCCATTCCGACTGGCGTGAAATGGTACCTCAGTGTGGTTTGATTTGCATTTCTCTAATAATGAGTGATGTTGAGCATCTTTTCATGTGTTTGTTAGCCATCCGTATGTCTTCTTTGGAGAAATGTCTCTTTAGTTCTTTGGCCCATTTTTTGATTGGGTCGTTTATTTTTCTGGAATTGAGCTGCAGGAGCTGCTTGTATATTTTTGAGATTACTTGTTTGAAAAATATGGAACGCTTCATGAATTTACGTGTCATCCTTGCACAGGGGCCATGCTAATCTTCTCTATATTGTTCCAATTTTAGTATACGTGCTGCCGAAGCGAGCGCTAGAGTGATGTTCACTCTTTAGAACCGACTCTGGAAACATGTATTTTTACGTAATGTTCTATACCATTCTAAAGTACCCTTGGGCTTCCCTGGTGGCGCAGACGTCAAAGAGTCCGTCTGCAATGCAGGAGTGAAAGTGAAAGTGAAGTCGCTTAGTCGTGTCCCACTCTTTGGGACCCCATGGACTGTAGCCTACCAGGCTCCTCTGTCCGTGGGATTTTCCAGTCAATAGTACTGGAGTGGATTGCCATTTCCTTCTCCAGGGGATCTTCCCAACCCAGGGATCAAACCCAGGCTTCCTGCATTGTAGACAGATGCTTTACCATCTGAGCTACCAGGGAAGTAACGAGAGTTCAATTCCTGGGTCAGGAAGATCCCCTGGAGAAGGAAATAGCAACCCACTCCAGTATTCTTGCCTGGAGAATCCCATGGACAGAGAAGCCTGGTGGGCTACAATCCATGGGGTCGCAAAGAGTCAGATATGACTGAACGACTAAGCGTGTGCACACACACACACACACACACACACATAAACAAAGTACCCTGGAATGTAGAAAAGGAAATATGCATTTAGGGAGACAATGGGGAAATGCTAGACTGTGAGCTCCTCAACAATAGGGGCCAGTTCTTACTCATCTCTATCTCCAACCTCTAGCATAGTCCCTGGTATGTTTATTGGATGAATTGTTGGACAAATGAGTTACAGAGAAAGGGGGAAAGCCTCAGTGAACTCAAATTGCAGTCACATTTCTATAATATAAGGTTAATAAGGAAAGAAATAAGAGTGAAACAAGAGGGGAAAAAAGGCAGACAGTCAAAGATAAGGAATCTTCATCTTCATCTTTAAAAAGAAGAATACTACTTAGCCATAAAAAAGAATGAAGTAATGCCTTTTGTAGCACCATGGATGGACCTAAAGATTATCATACTAAGTGAAGTAAGTTAGAGAAAGGCAAATACCATGTGGTACCACTTATACATTGAATCTAAAATATGATGCAAATGAACTTATGTATGAAACAGAAGCAAACTCATAGACATAAAGAACAGACTTGTGGTTGCCAAGGGGAGAGAGCTGGAGAAGGGATGGAGTGGGAGTTTTGGGGTTAGCAGATACAAACTATTATACATAGTTAGAATAAACAACAAGGTCATACATACTGTAGCACAGAGAACTATATTCAATATCCTGTAATAAACCGTCATGGAAAAGAATATAAAAAAGAGTGTATATTTACCTATAACTGAATCACTTTGCTGTAAGGAGAAATCACAAATTGTAAATCAACTATACTTCAATTTTAAAAAGTAAGCAGAGTCAATAACATTGCTTCAGTGAAAATTAAGAAAAAAATATTCTATTGAGAGCAAAATTCTTTTTGTATTGTTAAGAAATTTTAAAAATACAAAATAAAATTATTTGAATATTTTTTAGGAAAAGAAGGAGAGAAATGTAACAAAAGGGCACCTATTCCTCCTAATCAGAAAGTCCAATGGTGGCAGTCTTGACTACACTCTTTTTTAATATTAATTAGTTTATTTTATATGTGGCTGTGCTGGGTCTTCATTGCTATGGGCAGGCTTTCTCTAGTTGCACCAAGTGCAGGACACTCTCTAGTTGTGGCTTCTCTTTGCAGTGACTTCTCTTGTTTCAGAGCATGGGCTCTGGGGCTTGAAGGCTTAATTGCCCCACAGCATGTGGTATCTTCCCACATCAAGGATCAAACCCCTGTCCCCTGTATTGACAGGCAGATTCTTAACCACTGGACCATTAGGGAAGTCCTACACTCCACTCTTTAACATTCACTCTGACCTGTCCAAACATCTCTCCCAGGTTGGGAAGCAACATATCCTAATTTACTCCACAGAGGGTCAGCTGACTTTATGAGACACACACTCTCAGGTCTATATGGGTCCCAAGATTTCTACAGGACTTTCTGCTATGGTGCTGTCCCTTGAGAAATCAACTTAGGTTAATATTACTTCTTCGGGTCCAACATATACTTCTTTTTTTTAAAATAGGAGCTTTATTGAGATGGAATTTATATACTATACAATTTTGCCATTTAAAGTGTACAACTTAATGGATTTTAGTATATTCAGGGATATGTGCAACCATTAATAATCAGTCAATTTTACATTTTCATCATTTTAAAAAGAAATCTTGTATCCTTTAGCTATCTTCCCCCATCTCTCTATCTCCCAAAGCCTTATCCAAGCACTATTCTACTTTTTTGCTCCATAGACTCCCCTATTCTGAACATTGCATGTAAATGGAATCATATAAATATGTGGGCTTTTGTGATTGGCTTTTTTCACTTAGCATAATGTTTTCAAGATTCATCCATGTTGTAGCATGTATCAGAACTTTGTTACTTTTTTATAACTGAATAATATTTCATTGGATGGATATATCACATTTGTTTAACTGTTCATCAGTTGATGTACCTTTTGGCTATTATTAATAATGCTGCTATAAACATTCATTTTTACTAGCTTTTATGTGAATAAATGTTTTCAGTTCTCTCAGGTAGAGTGCCATTTCTGGATCATATGGTAACTTTATGCTTAATTGTTTGAGGAACTGCCAAACTATCTTCCAAAGTAGCTGAACTATTTTATATTCTCACCAACAGAGTTCCAGTTTCTCTACATCCTTGCTAACTCTTGTTATCTGATTAATCAAAGTCCATTTATTTAGGTCTTCTTTAATTTCTTTCAACAATGTTTTGTAGCTTTCAAAGTATAATTTTGCACTTCTTTTGTTAACTTTGTTCCTAAGCATTTTATTCTTTTTCATATTATTGCAAATAGGATTGTTTCTTATTTTCATTTTCAAATTGTTCATTGCAAGTGTATAGAAATACATTTGACATTTGTATATTGATCTTGTATCCTGCAACCCTGCTGAACTTGTTTATTATTCTAATCATTTTTTAGTGGATTCCATAGCATTCTCTGTATATAAGATCATGTCATCTCCAAGTAGAGAAAGTTTTACTTTTTCCTTTCCATTTTGTATACCTTTTATTTCTTTTTCTTGCAAATTATCCTGGCTAGAACCTCTAGTACAATGTTGAATACAGGTGGCATCCACTTATAGTTCTTAAGACAGAGTCTTGTAGACTTTTTGATAGCAGCCATTCTGACCAGCCTGAGATGGTACCTCTCTGTGGTTTTGATTTGCATTTCTCTGATTATGAGTGATGCTGAGCATCTTTTTGTGTGTTTGTTAGCCATCTGTATGTCTTCTTTGGAGAAATGTCTCTTTAGTTCTTTGGCCCATTTTTTGATTGGGTTGCTTATTTTTCTGGAATTGAGCTGCAGGAGTTGCTTGTATATTTTTGAGATTAATTCTTTGTCAGTTGCTTCATTTGCTATTACTTCCTCCCATTCTGAAGGCTGCCCTTTCACCTGGCTTATAGTTTCCTTTGTTGTGCAGAAAACTTTTAAGTTTAATTAGGTCCCATTTGTTTATATTTGCTTTTATTTTTGTTACTCTGGGAGGTGGGTCACAGAGGATCCTGCTATGATTTACGTCAGAGAGTGTTTTGCCTGTTTTCCTCTAGGAGTTTTATAGTTTCTGGTCTTTCATTTAGATCTTTAATCCATTTTGAGTTTATTTTTGTGTATGGTGTTACAAAGTGTTCTAGTTTCATTTTTTTTACAAGTGGTTGACCAGTTTTCCCAGCACCACTTGTTAAAGAGATTGTCTTTTCTCCATTGTATATTCTTGCCTCCTTTGTCAAAGATAAGGTATCCATAGGTGCATGGATTTATCTCTGGGCTTTCTATTTTGTTCCATTGATCTGTATTTCTGTCTTTGTGCCAGTACCATACTCTCCTGATGACTGTTGCTTTGTAGTATAGCCTGTAATCAGGCAAGTTGATTCCTCCAGTTCCATTCTTCTTTCTCAAGATTGCTTTGGCTATTTGAGGTTTTTTGTATTTCCATACAAATTGTGAAATTATTTGTTCTAGTTCTGTGAAAAATACCGTTGGTGGCTTGATAGGGATTGCATTGAATCTATAGATTGCTTTGGGTAGTATACTCATTTCACTATATTGATTCTTGGAAAAAGGAACCTTCTTACACTGTTGGTGGAATGCAAACTAGTACAGCCACTATGGAGAACAGTGTGGAGATTCCTTAAAAAACTGGAAATAGAACTGCCATATGACTCAGCAATCCCAGTGCTGGGCATACACACTGAGGAAACCAGAATTGAAAGAGACACATGTACCCCAATGTTCATCGCAGCACTGTTTACAATAGCCAGGACATGGAAGCAACCTAGATGTCCATCGGCAAACGAATGGATAAGAAAGCTGTGGTACATATACACAATGGAATATTACTCAGCTATTAAAAAGAACTCATTTGAATCAGTTCTAATTAGGTAGATGAAACTGGAGCCTATTATACAGAGCGAAGTAATTCAGAAAGAAAAACACCAATACAGTATATTAATGCATATATATGGAATTTAGAAAAATGGTAACGATGACCCTATATGCGAGACAGCAAAAGAGACACAGATATAAAGAACAGACTTTTGGACTCTGTGGGAGAAGGCGAGGGTGGGTTGATTTGAGATAATAGCATTGAAATATGTATATTATCATATGTGAAATAGATGGCCAGTCTAGGTTTGATGCATGAGACAGGGTGCTCAGGGCTGGTGCACTGGGATAACCCTGAGAGATGGGATGGGGAGGGCGGTGGGAGGGAGGGTCAGGATGGAGAACACATGTACACCCATGGCTGATTCGTGTGAATGTATGGCAAAAACCACCACAATATTGTAAAGTAATTAGCTTCCAATTAAAAAAAAAAGACAGTCTTGCACACTGGACCATTCACTTTTTTCTCTTTGGCTGCACCACGTGGCATGTGGAATCTTAGTTTCTTGAGGGATGGAAACTGTGGCCCCTGAATTGGAAGTGGAATCTTAACCACTGAACTGCCAGGGAAGTGCCACCTTTTAAAAAAATTGATGTTACCTGTTTATTTAGTTACCTGGAAATTTATGGAGGACAGATCATCCTTAGTACTGAAAAACCCTATATTACTATGTTTGGTGTGCATGCTAAGTCACTTCAGGTGTGTCCAACTCTGTGCAACCCCACTAGGACTGTAGCCCGCCTGGCTCCTCTATCCATGGGATTCTCCAGGCAAGAATACTGGAGTGGGTTGCCATGCCCTCCTCCAGGTGGGTCTTCCTGACCCAGGGATCGAACATGTGCCTCCTGCATCTCCTGCATTGGCCAGCAGGTTCTTTACCATTAGCCCCATTATTATGTTCAGCACCTTGAAAATATTCAAGTATTATGTGATTGATAATGATAATTAGGAAAAAAAGGACTTATCAGAGCCTTGCTTTGACCCTTTTTCCTCTGTTGCTTGGTTGGCTCTTCTCACCTTGACCAAAACTGCACTGATTGACTTTCCCTCTGCTTCCCCTGCTTCCTGTCCTGGCACAACCAATCAGGCACCCAAACCAGAAACCTGCAAATCATTCTAGTCTTCTACTCCGTACCTTCTTAATTGATTAAGTCTCCTTGATCCTACCTTCTAATTATTTAGATTTGGTTTCCTCTTCTCTATCCCTACAAAGACTTCGTTCAGTCCTTCCCCATCTTTCACCTGAAATTATGATTGTATTCTAGCCAGTGTTCTGATCTCCTAGCTTGTCTCTCCCAATCTTTACTACACACTGTTGCCAGAGTGACTGTGGTAGCTGAATAATGCCCCCCAAATATATCCATGTCCTAATTCATGGAGCCTGTGAATATTACCTTATTTGGCAAAAAAGTAGGACTTTGCAGATGTGATTAAGGATCCTAAGATGAAGAGTATTCCAGGTGGTCCCTAAATGTAATGACAAGTGTGCTTATATGAGAGAGGCAGAGGAAGATTTGACATATAAAGAAGAAAAGGCCCTGTGACCACGGAGGGAGAAATTGGAGCCGTGCAGCCACAAACCAAGGAATATCAGCAGCCACCAGAAGCTGGGTGAGACAAGAAGCACACCTAGAGCTTCCTGAGTGATCCTGGCCCTGCTGGCACCTTGATTTCATCCCAGTGATACCAATTCCAAACTGCTGGATTCCAGAACTGTGAGAGAATAAATTCCTGTTAAGTCACCAAGTTTGTGGTAATTTTTTAACAGCAACCTCAGTACATTAATACAGTAATCTTTCTGAAGTTCAGACCTATCATATATGGAAAAAAATTTTTCTTTGTCTCTCAGTCTCTTTGTCTCTCTCTGTCTCTGTCTGTCTCTCTATGTGTGTGTGTGTCCATGTATCTGTGATAGCCTGAAAGAAAATCTACCAAAATGCTAACAGTTGTTTCTTTTTAAAAATTATTTATTTATGGTTGTGCTGGATCTTTGTTGCTGTGTGTGGGCTTTTCTCTAGTTGCGGTGAGTGGGGCTACTCTTCGTTTTGGTGTGCTGGCTTCTCATTGCAGTGGCCTCTCTTGGCACAGACTCTAACAGCACGGGCTTCAGTAGTTGCAGCAGGTGGGCTCAGAATTGCAGCAGGTGGACTCAGTTGCACATGTGGCCTCTAGGGTGCATGGGCTTAGTTGCTCTGTGGCATGTGGGATCTTCCCAGACCAGGGATCAAACCCATGTCCCCTGCATTGGATTCTTATCCACTGTACCACCAGAGAAGTCCAACAGCTATTTCTACATAGTGAATTTTGATGTTTATGTGTGTGTGTTTAGTCGCTTCAGTTGTGTCCAATTTTTTGTGACCCCATAGACTGTAGCCTGCCAGGCTCGTCTGTCCATGGGATTCTCCAGGCAAGAATACTGAAATGGGTTGCTGTTTCCTTCTCCAGGGGATCTTCCTGACCCAGGGATTGAACCTGTGTCTCTTAGGTCTTCTGCATTGATGGGCAGGTTCTTTACCACTAGTGCCACCTGGGAAGCCTATGGATGGTGTTTATGTGTATTCTTGAATGTTTCCTTCAATAAGCATTTATTACTTTTAAAATGAGAATAAAGACATGTTATTTTTACAAAACCCTTAAATCTCTCCATCATCTACAGATTAAAGTAAAAAATTCTAAGCATGGCACAGGCTCTTAATTATTTGTCTTCCTTGGTGGCTGAGACAGTAAAGAGTCTGCCTGCAATGCAGGAGACCTGAGTTTGATCCCTGGGTGGGGAAGATCCCCTGGAGAAGGGAATGGCTACCCACTCCAGTATTCTTGCCTGGAAAATCCCATGGACAGAGGAGCCTGGTGGGCTGCAGTCCATGGGGTTGCAAAGAGTCAGACATGACTGAGCTCCATCATGTACAGATGCAAGTGAAAAATTCTAAGTATGGCACAGGTCCTTAATTATTTAGCCTATATCCATCTCTTCAGTCTAATTTCCAATCACTCAGTCTCCCCACTTCTCTTCAGTCATGACAAATTACTTAAAACATAGATCGTTCTGTCTCTGAACCTTTGTACACTGACCTTTGTGTCTCTGACTTCAACCTCTTAGTTAAGATGATTCAAAGGTGCTCTTTTCTGTGAAGCCATTCCTGATCCACTCAAGTAGAGCTGTGTTACCTTTACCTTTTCAGTTCAATTCAGTCGCTCAGTTGTGTCCGACTCTTTGTGACCTTTACCTTTAGCATGATACTATTATTTGATTTGCCTACAGTATTGTTTACATTAACATTTCTCTGCTTATGTTGTGATTGCCTTAAGAAGATACACAAAAGTACAAGTTTTCTTTTGTTATTTTATTTGGTTTTCCAATGGTGTAAACAGCTATGGTAATTAAAAAGTTAATTTAAAATGTTATTGAATCCATAGCTTTTTTGTAACTTTGTTTTTCACTCAATGTATACTAAAAACAATCATGCCAGAGTCTGTAAAATATTTGATGTTAAAAGTCCTTATAGATCTTTATGCATTTATATAGAAAGATAGCTAAAGTATTTTTAAAATGAGAAAGCCATGGCCCAGAAAAATATATGTAGCTTAATCCTTCATGTAGAAAAAGGTAGAAACTTTTCTCTTTGACCAGGACAGTATAAATATAGAAAATAGAAATGCAAGAATGCAGTCATAATTGTAACCACTGGGATGAACAGGAGAGAATGTTCTCTTTTTACTCCTGAGTATTTGTTTTTGTTTTCTGTAAGCAGGAAAAATGTCATTTTCAGGGTAGAGGTATTAATTCATTTTTCATTATAGAGGTGTTGCCTGTGTGCCAAGTTCCTTTAGTCATGTCTGACGTTTTTCGACCCTGTGGACCATAGCCCACCAGGCTCTTCTGTCCATGGGATTCTCTAGGCAAGAATACTGGAGTGGGTTTGCCATGCCTTCCTCCAGGGGCTCTTCCCCACCCAGGGATTGAAGTCCAGTCTCTTGTGCCTCTTGCATTGGCAGGCGGGTTCTTTACCACTAGCGCCACCCAGGAAGCCCAATAGAGGTAGTATTTATTCTCCAAAAGTTTGGTAATCATTGGTATTGATATGTCCAACATGGTAGCCACTAGCCTTGTGTGACTGCTTGAATTTTAGCTAATTAAAATGAAGTGGAATTAATAATTCAGTTCCTCACGCGCACTCCTATTTCAAGTTCTCAATGGCCACATATGGCCAGTAGGTACACCCATATTGAACAGAGCAGAAATAGAACATTTCTGTCATTGCAGGAGGTTCTAGACAATGCAGATTTAGATCACTGTGTCCCCACATAAGGTGGCGCCAGTGGGAAGACCCTGAAACCCTGAGTGTGAGTTAGTGGGAATTAACTACAAAGACCTATCAGGTGAGCAGTTGTAGTCCTCGATTAGCCACAGGGCTAGCTAGGCATTATTGAAAAATTGGCATCCTTTGGAGTACAGAAATCAGTCTGATCTGGAGGCCTAAAATGTATCCATGGCAATGATGACACCTGTTGATTCTCTGTAAAGCACGGAACAATAATGATGTTTGGACTGCTGGGTTCCCTGGTTACCATGGAAATAAGAGTGCTGGTTACAATTCTGAGTAATTACGCAGAGACTGAAGTATCGATCTCCCCTCCTCGCTTCCATCCCTTTCTTTAACCATAACCATAGTGATGACTGTTTCAACTGGGCTTCATGAGTCCACCTGGCAGCAGGAGAAGCAACTAAAAAATGTGATTAAGTAAGAAATGTCAGAGTGTAAGTCTTAATGAGGAAGTGTGAAAAAAGAAACATGGCGGGGCATTTTTTTTTCAGTAGAAAAAAGCGAGATCTACTACACTGAATACAATGACATTGTTACTCTAGCTGTTTGCACAGGCGCAGTGCAGGAATTCTCAGAGCACGCCTACGCGCACATTATCTCCTCTTCTCTTTCCCTCTCTTTCCACTTTCCTCTCTCTCTCCCTTTTTCCCCCTCTCCTCTGCCCCTCCCATCACTTGCTCTTTCGGTCTTTCCATTACTTAGTTGACGTCTCTCCTTTCGACCCTCCACTCCCTACCCGTTTATCCCCCTCCCCCTTTCCTTTTCCGCCTCTAGCGGACGCAACTTGCGCAAGCGCACTCGCTACAAAGCCTCGCTCTTTGTCCCCATCTGTCGTTCACACGAACTCCAGTCTTTCACATTCAGTAGCCAATAAGATCGAAGAAATGGTGGAAAACCGATTCCACCTCTGGAGATAAATGTTGATTGGCATATCAGATAACCAATAGGGAACGCCACTTTGTACCCCTTGGGAGGCACCGATCTCCGCCGTCTCGTTTCCGGCGGTCGCGCGCTCTTTTCTCGGGACGGTAAAGGCCGTGTAGCGTCGCCGTTACTCTGAGCAGAAAACAGTCGGTGAGGGTGAGTATGGGGTCGACTTAGTTCTTGTTCGAGAGAAGAGTAGGATTTCTAGTGACAATCGGTGAAGGAAGAGATGACGGCGAGGCTAGGTTTGAAGGAAGGTGGGCCGTTCGTTCTGCGGCCCCTTGAGGCCTTGTCTCCGCGGCCACACGGTCTCCTCATCCCACCCGCGGAGGCCCATCGCTCTCCGCTGGTCTCGCCTTCTGCTTTAACCTGATTCCCGTTTCCCTTCTCATGCCGTTTTTTTGTGCAACACATCTTGGAAGCTGAGTCTTGTCAGGAAGTTCCCCAATCGTTGAGCCGCCCTGGGCCTGAGGGTGTGGGGTCTATTATCCGAGAGCCCTGAAGTCGCGGCTACAGGAGGAGGCGCTTTGTCGGGCGCTCCTCCTCTCGACCTCGTGAGGCCGTTAGTTCCGGAGGAGAAAGGGGGCCCCCTCCCCTACCCCAGCGATGCTTCTTTGTCAAAACTCTGAGCTGGGAAGTTCATCTGCTAGTCCAGCCCTTGCTGTTTTCCTAGGCAGATTCCTGAAGACTTTTTTTTTCCTGTTGCCTGTGTACTCGACCTGTTTATGACATCACTTTTTTAAAAATGAAAATTAATTTTGTGGATTTCCTATCGGGTATTTTACCTTTGGAAAAACTGTTCTCGTAAGCTGCCGCTTTGTGTTCTTAGCAGAAGTCGAGGTTAAAGAGGACTAGGAGGCACTTTGTTATCTTCAGTCAAAGTTGAGGTAGGGGTAGGGTTGTCAGAGAAAATACAGGACACCCTGTTAGATTTGAATTTCACGTAAACAACAAATTTTTTTAGTATACATGGAATGGGACACTAAAGATTTTTTTTTTCAAAATCTGAAATTCAAATTTAACTGTAATGTGTTTTTATTTGATACATCTGGCCACTCTTAATAGGGGGATCCTGGCTAGATTTATATTGTGTCTTTGTCCATGTTCCTTATTACTAAATGAAAGGTCCTAAGAGATTCTTGGAAAAGGGCCTTACCTGGCCAGTGCCTCCTGCAGCTTTCAGGCTGGTCCACATCCAGGCAGCCATTTCCATCTGGTAGATTTTTACCAGGTTTCCCCCCCACACAGTTTCCACTTAAAAGTTGATCCTTTTCCTGCAAATTAAGGGGACATTTTATTTAGGTTTCAGATATGTGGTGTAGTGTTTGGTTTGTGCAGTTGTGTTGCAAATAGCCCCAGTTTTTCTAACAGCAATATGTATTTGCTCTCAAGAAAGTCCATCAGGGTTAGTCTTTGGGGCAAATAAGTAGACGTAAATCCTTACTGTTGACCTTTATGATTTATTCCCTTCTCAGAGGCCACAGTGGCTAGGGGCAGTGAATTTATTACCCAGATATTTGCACATATTTCCAAATTATATTGGTGGTCATCATCAGAAGTACATTACAGGGACAAATGCTTACTGAATACTTGCTACTTTGTGGGCACTGTTTTAGGTGATTTATACAGCATTTTGTGTTCACTGTTGAATGACTTCTTGGGAAATAAACTGAAGGGAAAGAGTAATGATTAGCATTATGGAGACATTTACTCGACACAAAAGTAGGCAGTTTGGTTGTAAAAATAATTTTTGCTCGAATCCAGAAGAGCAAGGGAAGAATGTAATTGATGAAATTTGTCTAACTGGAGCACCGCATATGTAGAAATAGGGGTGGTGATCGTCAGCAAGAACAAGTAGCTGTAATGTCCATTATCTGGTTTGGTCAAAATAACCAGTCCTGTGAGATAGATGTTACCTCCATCTTACAAGTGAGGAAACTAAGACTCAGAGGTTAGGTGACATTTTAGTAAGTGTTTTGAATTCTAAAGTCTAAAATCAAGGTGAGTTCAATTACTCAGTTTATACCATAGCAATGAGCATGAGCTTTAGAGTTCAGCAGACCTGAGTTCTACTCCATGCTTCATCACATTTGTGTGACCTTGGATGTACATCAGTTTTCTTATTCAGAAGATAGTTGTGAGTATTAAATGAGATAATATAGGCTTAGCACAGTGCCTGACATTCAGTGATCAGTTACTATCTGGTATTAACATCTTAACTACCACATTGCACTTTCTAAAATAAAAAATAACTTCCATTGAAGTAATTCTAAATAGTTTAAAACATCCCTATGATCAAAGAGATAATTTCTACTAAGAAATTATAAAATGGCCTTTTTGAATGGAGTGGTGAGGTGTGATTAGGATGTAAATATAGAGTTTTTAATATTTCAGTTTTGAGTGGATCTCTGTAAGGATTTCTATTAACATATAACATTGTGGGTTCCTGAATGGGATGCAAGATACTGAGGCTGGGGCCACTGACTCTTAAATTAAAGGCTGGAGATTTTAAAAAAAAGCGAGAAAGACTCTTTGGATTCTAGCCAGAGGTAAGAAGAAATAGTTGGAGAAATGGCTATGAAAATAATTCACGTTTCTGCTATAGGCTTTTGGGATCAGGGGAATGGGGGTGTTTAATATGTAGGACTCATAGGGGAAAACATCTGATGCTAATGCCCACCTTACCTATCCCCAGCTCTATTTTTATGGTTTAATTTCTTGTATCTTATTTTTAAAAACATTTTCTCTTTTTTTTTAAGGTGTCAAATTTGCTCTGAAACTGTTGCACTTATTCACAGTATTTAAAGTTGTTAAACTAAAAAAAATAATAAAAAATAAAGTTGTTAAACTATAAACTATGTGGCAAAAGTCGCAAAGGTGTTTAATAAGAATTTATCCTATGGAGATATTTATTGCAGCTTTATAATAGGAAAAAGCTGAAAACAGCCTAAATGTCTCATAGGGAGTAGTTTAGTAAATTAGTGTACATCCAGTTGGACTTTATGTGACCATTAAAAATTATAATTAAGTTGACACGAGGAATGAGAAAAGGGTGAATATAAAATAGTGCATTTATGGTTGCAGTTTTGAAATGACAATATATGTTTTTAAAGGTTAAGAAGCGAAAACGGAAATTGTGGGAGGAATATCTGTTCATAGAGGTGCCCCAAGACTTAGCTGAGAGCATTGGTTTATAATAGTGACAAATTATAAATAACCTAAGTGTCCTGGCAGTATAAGGGCTTGGTTGACAGCAGAATACAGAGTCCATTAATAATAAATGTAGAAGATTTAGGGACATGGAGTATACCATTTAGAGTACATACAAATATGTAAATAAGTGACTGAAATGGCATATCAAAATGTCAACAGTGACTTTTTCAGTGGTCAGTCTTTGGGTTTTTGTTTTATTGTTTTTTATGTTAAAGATGTAGTTTGTACTTTATTAATGAAGAAGAAAAGACTGATGAAATGATATACATGAGAATTCAAGTTTTGGCTTGAATGTCAGATTTCTAGTGAGGCCAAACTCACAACTATTTAAAATTGCAAATCTTCCCCTTCCACTCCCTGTCCACTTTCCCCTCCTCTCAACTTTTATTTTCTCCTAGCGCTAAACCTCTTAAGTACTATGTAATTTAATTATTATGTATATTTTCTCTCACTGGAAGGTTATCACTGCTGAAGGCAAGACAGTTCATTGATTCATCCCAAGCACCTAGAATAGTGTCTAGCAAATAAACATTTGGTGAATAGTTGTTGAATTAATGTAAAAAATTAGTAAATAAGAAAAAGTCATTTTTACCATTTTGTTACTGGAAAGCCAGTTATAGAGACTATTTCATGGATGTAGTTTTTAAATCTTAAATTATATTCTTAGAATAAATTATTAGAAGTAGAATTCCTGAGTTAAGAAACATGAACATCTTGATACCTCTTGTTACCTGTTGTCTTATAAAACAACTTTATACAGAACTTAACTGCATTGATATTTTCAGTTTTGGTAGGATATGATATAAAAAATGTATCAATGTTAAAGTTTTATACACATAAGTGTCTTGTATATTCCTCATCCAGAATCAACAGCTACCAAGCCTTTGTCACATTTTTTTAATCTGAGGAATATAATTTATTTTAAGGGAATCATGATGTTAATAATACAGTTTTTGGAGAAAAGATCATTTTCTGCATCTTTCTTTCAGTTAAATCTGACTGGAGGGTCTTATGTTTAGGGTAAAAGATTCATGATTGATTTTTGTCCTTTAATTTACTGGAAAACTGCCCTTGGATAAGGGAGATAGTCCTCAGCTGATCCATTAGGAAATTTCCATCTTAAAACCATCAACTTTTGTATTCAGCCTGGATTATACCAGGAATTTTCATTTTAATCTTATGGGTTTTTGGCCATGCCTAGTGGCTTACAGGATCTCTATTCCCCAGTCAGGGATTGAAGCCCAGCCACAACAGTGGCTTGGAATCCTAACCACTGGGCAACCAGGGAACTCCCTTATATTGATTTTAAACGACAAAATTTAAGATTTTATGATTGTATATGTTTGTATTGGATGCTTTTATTACTTTGATAGTCATTTATCTTTCTATTATGGTTAATAATGATATTTAATAATAACGATATATGCTAGTACAGAACTAGTATTTTCACATATTCATCTTCATAGCTACCTTGAGAGGTAGGTATTTTTATTATCACTTTTATAACAACTTAAGGAACTGGTTCAAAAGTAATTTACTAGTAAGTGTTAGGACCATGTTTCAAATATAAGTATGTCTAAATCTATACAGCCCATACTTTTCCACAGTATCAGCTATAGGCTATGGCTGCAAGGTGCCAAAGAACAAGACTTACTAGTCCTCGAGATAACGAGAATCTATTTCAATCATTGTATTTTTAAAGTGTGCTTTAATATTATGATAGGGCCATTTTTTAGGGAGTAGATTATTTTGGGAAAGTCACTTCAATGCATGTAGTTATTGAACTGGAAGCTTCCTCAAGTCATTCTTTTGCAAGGTGTTCTTATTTAGTACTTGTCTAGTTTCTGTGTGCAATATAACTGCTAGTGCTGGTGGTTTTAGATGGTTGAATTGTACTCCTTCACCATACCTGTTTGAAATAGTACCATAGGTGATTAATTGACATGTAAGTCACCAGGAAATTAGTGACTGAATATGTTCTAAGCACTGAATGTGTCTGACATTCCAGTTTATTTTTAGGGTACAAAGATGCAGAGCAATAAAACTTTTAACTTGGAGAAACAAAACCACACTCCAAGGAAGCATCATCAACATCACCATCAGCAGCACCACCAGCAGCAACAGCAGCAGCCACCACCTCCACCAATGCCTGCAAATGGGCAGCAAGCCAGCAGCCAGAGTAAGTACATGCTAGGTAATGAAGTAGAAATAGGTTCTGTCTTGGGAATAGTTTCTTGATTTTTAAATTCGACTCTTGGGATTATAAAGGAATGGGCTTTTGTGGCACACCTTTGTTGTTCTTTTCCCTATTTACCTCAATACTTAGGATAGAAAAAGGCTGATTCTCTGAAAAGGAGCAGATATGTAGGATAGCAGTTGAATACAGGTTGCTTCGCTGCATTGGCACATCGTTTTGCTAAACACTGTGGTAATTGTATGACTAGTAGGTAGAGAAAATATAAAGAAGGTTTTTAAGACTTAATGGAGAAGAAATCTGATACTGAGTATTATACTTTTAGCCTAGGGCCTCTGCCTCCCTAGTTTTAATCAGAGTAAAAGATCTTTAAAGATATGTTCTCATCCATTCCACTAACTTTGAGCACCTCTTGTATGCATCTAAAACTACAAACAACCTCATCTTCCTTATTTCCAAAAATTCCTACAAAGAATACTCTTTCCTAACTCATTTCTTTTCATTACATTACCCCAAGCCTGAAAGAATGGGAACTGTTAAGGTTATGAAGATTGATTTGGGATTGGGAAATAGGGCAGTTTTTGTGTTTTTTTTTTTGTTTTTTGTTTTTTTGTAATTATGTTTTAAATGTAAAAATCCAGTCACTTCTGACATAGAGCTCCTTGACTTGCTTGGTTTTCTCTTTGAAGTAGCTCTTGTATTGTCTTTCTGTCTCTTGAGTTAGTCTAGGTTGGCTCTTGGACCATAGTAGAGCTGTTGAGAAGTCCGTCCTCCCTCCCTCCACCCCCCAGATCTCTGCATACTGCTTTCACATTCTAAGTGCAATTTACTGATAAGTGGTTAGTGGATAGATTCCATTGGGAAATGGTGTTGACTTCTTTATAGCAGTTACATTTCTTATCTAGCAACAGTTGTAACTCTTTGAGGATATGACTAAATCTCTTCCCAATCTTTTAAGTGACTATGTTTCTTCTCTCAGATGAAGGCTTGACTATTGACCTGAAGAATTTTAGGAAACCAGGAGAGAAGACCTTCACCCAGCGTAGTCGGCTCTTTGTGGGCAATCTTCCTCCTGACATCACTGAGGAGGAGATGAGGAAACTGTTTGAGAAATATGGGAAGGCAGGCGAAGTCTTCATTCATAAGGACAAGGGCTTTGGCTTTATCCGCTTGGTAAGCAGCTGTGTGCTCTAAAAGGTGGTGAAGCTAGGAAATGATGGCTATGGAAAATTAGGCAGTAGAAATAATTCTCAGATGATGTTTGTAAAAGCTTATAGTTGGTAGAACAGGACAAAATGCAGATTTTATTTTAATTTTTCCTGATAGGTTTTTGTTTCAAGACAACATAGGTTTATTTGCCTAGGACTCTGGGGCTTAAGTATGCCCTTTGGAACTTTTTTTAATTGGGAAATTTCAAGCATATAGAAGTGGAGAGAATAGTGCAGTGAACCTGTACATACTTATTAACCCAGCTTCAATAACTATCAAGTCATGTTAATCTTGTTTTTTCTGTATCTTTCCCCTGTTTACTGTCCCCTACAAATACTTTTAGTAAGTTAAGATTTTTTCCTGAAAAAATAGGAAAAGACTTTTAGTAATGATCAAGATTTATATAATTTATTTCCAAAGCCTTTATGCCTGTATTATCTCACTTAAGAGTCCTCAAAACCATGAGGGGACAGTTTTATATCTTTTTTTTAAATCTACTTTGAAAGAAAAATTTTAATTGCTAAAATCCACATAATATAACATTTATCATAACCATTTTTAAGTGTAGATGTCTGATTTTATTTAGGAAATGTGTTTAAGTGTGTGGGGGAAACCTTTTTGGGCATTATCTATCTCCATAAATGAGGAACATAATGTGCTAGTAAGATCACTGGATGTTATAGTCAGAACCAGTCTTCATTCCAGATCTACCACTAACTCAAAACTGTATGGGCAAGTCATTTTTTCTGGGGCTCAGGTTCCTCTAAGAATGTGGAGGGGAGGGTCCCATCAAGGTTTGTGGTTCTAAAGAGGTCTCTTGGAGGGTGTAGTGATTCTGATTACTCTGGTACATAGCTAGCTGAAACTAAAATAATTCTGACTTCTATATTGTAAGCGTAGGTTTTATGCTGGTCATTGTCCAGATTTAACACTTAAGAGAATAGCTTGTCATACTGATGACCATGTAAGTGATGTTAACTCTAGAATTTCCAATTGATTTATTACAAGGCCATCAGAGCAATTAGGTTAACCAAAGAATTATCTGAAACACATGAATCCGTTCTTCCAGTTCCATCCTTTTTTTTTTTTTTTTGTTTTGTTTTTGTATGCTTGTTGCCAAGGGTTTTGGGTTTGGTTTTTTCTTTTTTTGAGACACTGAGGTATTGAGCTATGGTACTTTAGACTCTTGATGGCTGTGTAGGTGGTCATTGTTCAGCTGTTGAGTTATTCTGACTTTTCTCTGCTTCCTAGGAAACACGAACCCTAGCGGAGATTGCCAAAGTAGAACTGGACAACATGCCACTCCGTGGAAAGCAGCTGCGTGTGCGCTTTGCCTGCCATAGTGCATCCCTTACAGTCCGAAACCTTCCTCAGTATGTGTCCAATGAACTGCTGGAGGAGGCCTTTTCTGTGTTCGGCCAGGTGGAGAGGGCTGTAGTCATTGTGGATGATCGAGGCAGGCCCTCAGGAAAAGGCATTGTTGAATTCTCAGGGAAGCCAGCTGCTCGAAAAGCTCTGGACAGATGCAGTGAAGGCTCCTTCCTGCTAACCACGTGAGTGAGGGGTCATTTTCAGAAACATACCTTAAATGCTACTTCCTTCTGTGGTCTGGGGAGTTAACCTCTAAGAACCATGTTCTTGTGTTCATTTAGAAGACTAGATACTATCCAGCTCTCTGGTAGGGTTTTCAGTATAATCTTAAATTAATGGAAATGGTATGAGGATTAAAAGATAGACATTTTCAGTAAGTTGTCATTTAGTCAGTTGTTAAATCTCCCCTTACTGTGAAGTTTTAGAACTCATAAATTGTTTTGTGCATGCAATATTTCTCTTAGTATTTATTCTAAGTCATTATTTTGAGTTCTGAGTTGTTGTATCTGAGCTAAGTTGAGTTCTGAGCTTACTCAGTTGTATCCGACAGTTTTGTGAACTCATAGACTGTAGCTCACCAGGCTTCTCTGTCTGTGTACTTTCCCAGGCAAGAATACTGGAGTGGGTTGCTGTTTCCTTTCCAGGGGATCTTCCCGACCCAGGGCTCAAGCCTGTGGAACCTGTAGCATCTCCTGCATGGCAGGCGAATGATGGCTGCAATGGGGCAGCCCCACACTTAAGTACTTTACCTACTTAAAGGCTGTGTTCAGAGATCTGAACCCTAACCCCAGATTCCACAGAGTTTATTTAAAGAACTTGGTTACTTGGGACTAGGTGTAAAAGCACCTTCAGAAGTATGTTTAATTGTTTAGTGCTGACCCTTAATTAGTTCATTGTGCCACTGACTCGTAGAGAGGGAAGCCTAATGAAGGTTATACTTTGACTAACACTGAGTATTTTTCTTTCTCCCAGATTTCCTCGACCTGTGACTGTGGAGCCCATGGACCAGTTAGATGATGAAGAGGGACTCCCAGAGAAGCTGGTTATAAAGAATCAGCAATTTCACAAGTATGTGATCCTGACAGATTCCCTGTTAGTTGTTTGCCTATTTATTCTTAAGGAAGCTTGTAATGGGTTGTGTAAAAGAGGCAAGTCTTTGCTGTATGTGTTCAGTGGCAGCCATTGTCTTGGCCCTTGGGAGGAATGTAGTGTTTAGTTGGGAGAATCTTGGACAGAGTTTTAGTAACCCAGAAACCTTGTCAATAGAGAGCGAGAACAGCCACCCAGATTTGCACAGCCTGGCTCCTTTGAGTATGAGTATGCCATGCGCTGGAAGGCACTTATTGAGATGGAAAAGCAGCAGCAGGACCAAGTGGACCGAAACATCAAGGAAGCTCGTGAGAAGCTGGAGATGGAAATGGAGGCTGCTCGCCATGAGCACCAGGTCATGCTGATGAGGCAGGGTGAGTATCTACCTAAGGCTTAAAACTAGAAGGACAAAATAACTTTTTTTCAGGAGTTTCTTTGTATCAATCAATAGAGAAAGGCCTAAACTTCAGCTTTTATTCTCTGAAATATTTTGTTGATCTTGGTAGGCAAATGAGCTTGGAGATGTGGCAGAGGATACTGGATTCTGTGGAGAAGGAAATAATAGGTTTGACTTCATTTTTGGAATCTGGATACCTCGGATGGCCACTCAGGGATTAAATATCCCCTTTGCTTTCTGGATCTTTATTTGTGGAAAATTAATGGGCCTATATGAGGAGGGTGAAGAATACTCTGAATCAGTCTGTTGTTTTTCTAGATTTGATGAGGCGCCAAGAAGAACTTCGGAGGATGGAAGAGCTGCACAATCAAGAAGTGCAAAAACGAAAGCAGCTGGAGCTCAGGTAACTTTTTTTTCCTCCAACCCTTTTTCTCCGACAACTCTAAAAGGTAATGTCTTACTCCTGCTTCTTAACCACCATGCTATCTCATGCATTTGTAAATATGTTGGCAAATATTTCCTGGCTGCTTCTCAAGTTCTCCCTTTAGGTAGATGTTTTGACTGCCCATGGTTCTGTGAATTCTTGGGACTGCACTAAAGAGGAAAGCAGCTGAGTGATTGGTCTCATGAGGCTGGCTCCTTTGGGAAAGAACTTTTTCCCCTAAAGGACACATCGGGGTTGTTTTAGGGCTGGGCCCACTTAACAGTTGCCTGGAGAACTAAGGTAGTTTTCAGTGGGCTCTTGGATCTCCTTAGCTGAATGCCCTATTAAGACAGATAATCTGTTCAAGTTCTGGAATGCCTGTGCTTAAATATCTTGGTGACTCTGTGCAGGCAGGAGGAGGAGCGCAGGCGCCGAGAGGAAGAGATGCGGCGGCAACAAGAAGAAATGATGCGACGACAGCAGGAAGGATTCAAGGGAACCTTCCCTGATGCGGTATATCTCTCATGTGCCCATGATACGACAAACTCACCACTAGGATTAGGAAGCAATAGGCTATGACCAATTTTTCCATTCTGTGACACTTCTTTTAGAAAGAAGCAGTCATAGGAATGAAAGGTAAGGTTTGAAGAGGAGCTCTTTTTGCCTCACAGGCAATTTAGGATGAAAAGCTGGGGCTAGTATGTGCTGTTTAATCTCAGTGACTGCAGGATCAGATAGATTTAGTCCTGTAGCAGCCTTGCCTGGTCTTCTGATGTCCTCAGCAGTTGTTGTACAGGTTGGAGCCCTGAAAGAAATCATGTGTCTCTCCTTTCATCTCTCAATTTGTTCCTAATAGGAAACTCGACTTGTGTCCTAGTAGCTCTAAACTTGAGTTCATTGTACAACTACAGTGAGTTAATTTAAGGAGCTGTTGCAGATGTTCTTTAGTATGTGGTCCTTAGTGGATTGTGGTAGAATGAATGCAGTGCTGTCTTGGACTGTCTTGAGTGTTTTTTTGTTTTCCAGAGAGAGCAGGAGATACGGATGGGTCAGATGGCTATGGGAGGTAAGGGCTTAGGAGATTAATGGTACAGATTTCTTTTTTTGTCTCATCTCTGGTGAACTATGTAGCTTCTCCTACCTAGTCCAAATTTAAGGGGCTTGACATTTCTGGAAGCAAATTTTGGTGGGAGGGTAACATGTCTTAGCCCAGAGGTCTTGGCTTGTTTCCTTTGGCGTAGATAAAGAATGTCAATGTCTGTCTCCTCTACTGATCACTACTCTGCTTTAGGTGCTATGGGCATAAACAACAGAGGCGCCATGCCCCCTGCTCCTGTGCCAGCTGGTACCCCAGCTCCTCCAGGACCAGCCACTATGATGCCAGATGGAACCTTGGGATTGGTAAACTGCAGAGCTTTATAGTAGCTAAATGGTGATAGGAGGAAGGACTTTGCCTTCATGGTCCTTGGGCCTGCTACAAATTAAATAGTTTTTAGGATCACTGTTATCTATAAAATGTTAACCTCAAGCTCTTTGAGTCTTGTGCAAACCCAATCTTAAATTATATTTTATCCTCTGACTGGCTAGTCTTGATTGACATTTTTTGCTACCCTGGGTAAATAGGTTCCCTTTTGGAGGGAAGGCAACAAAGGTTAGGCATTATATGAAATACATGTGAGTCCAAAAGATTTATGGCTCATGCAATCCTGAGGTGGTTTAGTTGTAGTGTCAGAATGTTTACTTTGAATAGGGTTAAATTTGCCTGCCCTTGTCCATATACCTAGTTCAGGAAAAAGGACTTGGCTAACATTTATCCAGCCCAGGAATTTAGTATATAATGTTGCTTAGCCTGTAGGAATCAGGATAAAAAGTTAAAGATGGTTGTGTGGACCTGTCAGCGACTTTCTTTTTAGGGTTATCCACTATAGTTTAAACAGGCTTAGTCTCCCCTACCATCAGAAATGTTGAATGGAAGTGGCCTCCAGGGGAGGGACTATGGATGGGTGGGAAGCTACGGCACAGGTTCTATTATAACATCATTCTCTTTTCTCCTTAAGACCCCACCAACAACTGAACGGTTTGGCCAAGCTGCTACAATGGAAGGAATTGGAGCAATTGGTGGAACCCCTCCTGCATTCAACCGTGCAGCTCCTGGAGCTGAATTTGCTCCAAACAAACGTCGCCGATACTAATAAAATTGCAGTGTCTAGTTTCCCAAAACCCTTAAAAGAAGGACCCTTTTTGGACTTAGCCGAATTCTACTCTGGAAAAGTGTTAGGGATTCCTCCCAATAGTTTAGGTCTTCCCTGCCTGTAGTACTCTAGGGAGTATGTTGGAGGCAGAGGGTAAGGGAGGGGTGATATTTAACAAATCAGTTCTATGTGGTATATCCTTTCACTAATCAATTCTGTGTGGTGCATTCCTAAAATCTCATGTGATTGTTGAGAGCCTGCGAGGGCCAGGGAGCCATGGCAAAATGGATCCAATTAGAGCCCCCATTAATCTTAATCATTCCACTTTTTGTCCACCCTGTTCTATTTGCTTTCTTGAGCCCCCCCCCCCACCCCAGTCGGTAAAGAATCTGCCTGCAATGATGGAGACCTGATTTCGATTCCTGGGTCAGGAAGATCCCCTGGAGAAGGAAATGGCAACCCACTCCAGTATTCTTGCCTGGAGAATCCTGTAGACAGAGGAGCCTGGCAGGCTACAGTCCATGGGGTCACAAGAGTTGGACACGACTTAGTGCACTGTCTTACCCCAGAGATCCTGCCACATATACCACAAAAATGAAACATCCCCCAATGACCTTGGCCCCACTGTTCCAATCACTCCCAGGTGGGAATTCAGGCACATGTCCACAGAGGTCACAGACAACATACATACGGTTCTGTTATGTCCCATATATTACCCTTTCATGTCCCAAGGAAGACATTTTCTCTTAGAGATTTTCATTTAGTGTATCTTTAAAAAATCTTGTGTTAAACTTGCCTCCATCTTTTTCTTGGGTAAAGACAACCCAGAAATGGCCCTTTTGTGTCTGTGATGTTGCCATTCACAGCTTTGATAGGCCTAGTACAATCTTGAGAACAGGGTTGCTGTATGCTGAATGTCAGACGGTAGCTCTTAGCTTTGCCTATCTTAGGTAGTTATGCTGTGCATTTTTTATTGGTGTACCATGTTTGATTTGTCCCTAATACCTTTGAAGTTTTTCTGAGAAATGAAATAATGCAACATGAACTTATTAAAATACATTTTAAGCCTTTTAATTTTCTGTGCTGTTTTTGAAGGGGGGAGGAAGGGAAGTTCTGTCTCAGATGAGTGCAAGGCTATAAGAATAATCCTTTATGACCTTTTGCTTAAAATATTAATTATCTAGGCAAACATGGGAAAGTTAGATGTATACTATGGTCAAAGTGGTTGAAGATCCGGTGCTATTGGTGGTACACAGAAGTAATGAGGATGGGAGGAAAGCTGCTGCTTTGAAAGAGGAAGAAAATGGACTGGAGGAATTGGGGTACCTTCAGCAAACTGGGAGGGGGCTTAAAATTGGTTCTTTGTTTCTGAGCAGGCTTGAACTTAGCATGGTAAATCTAAAACAAGTCTCAGCAATGGTTAGCTGACCTCACCCAGGTTCCAAGCCCTACTCTGCCTGATACTTTTTTCTTAAGCCTCAGAGCTGAAATGTTCCTGAGTTCTTTCCTATTGGCTGGGAAGACCAACTGAAGTTCCCTTGCCCATGTTAGGAGGTGTACGCCTCCTGAACTAAAGATAGAAACAGCTGGCCTTTCCAGGCAGCTAAAAGCCTCTAGACTAAGAGGTGTTCCCCACTCGGCAGCCAGACTCCTTGAAATACCCTTTCAGTAATTCTACCAACGCCTCCATGTCTCTACTCTGCCATAACAAAGGCTGTGGGCAGCATTTTGACCCCCAAACCAACCTTCCTGGTGAGTAATCCTGACCTTGCCAGGAGCTCTGTGGGTGCTAAGGGAGTTGTCAGCTGTAGGCAGTCTGTTAAAGGAACAGAAATTTAGTGTGTACCTGCCTTAGTTTAATTGGTCTGGGTGTTCTTAAGTCTTTACTGATATATATATATATATATATATATTTATACCTGGAAAAGTAAGAATTCCTTTCCTTCCTTGATCTTGCTACTGGTATCCACAGATTCCTGTTACCATCACCCTGGGGTCCCAATCTTCCATGATGCACTTAAGGTGAGGAATAGGGAAGGGGGGAATAGCAAGACCATTTTGCAAAAGAAATGCAGCCAGGAATCTAAGCTGAGCTGGGTCTTTTGTTACCAGGGTTGGTCCTGCTGCCGGAAGCGAACTGTAGATTTCTCTGAGTTTCTAAACATCAAGGTAAATTCTTTACTTTCGGGTATTCTGCCCCCAATAGAAGGATTCCATCCCTAATCTTCTTTCCCTATCTATACTAGGGCTGTACTGTGGGACCACACTGTGCTGAGAAGCTCCCTGAGGGCCCTGGTACAAGCAGTTCACTTCAGGAGCAAAGACCTCCGAATGTGATTCCAAAGTCAGCAGAGACTTTGCGTCGGGAGAGGCCCAAGTAAAGAGGAGGTCCCCGGGTTTTTCGTACATTCATTGAGCTTTTTAGGAGTGATTAATAGGTCATTGAGGTTTGGGAGCTAGAGACCAGAGATATGAGGAGACCCAAGTATCAGGGCTTGGTGTATGTTTTGTGCCTTAGGGGAAATTTGTCCAGAAATAATGTCCCTTGATCTTAAGATGGTATGGGGTATGATGGGGTAGGTATTTTGAATCAACAGAGTAGATAGCCTCTCACAAATACATACTTTGTTATAATACAAGGGTGATTGTTGAATGAATTGGGTTTTTTTCTTTTTGGGAGAGTTTTAAAATATGTTTTATATATTAAGAATGTAGTAGTATTGGCAGCCAGGAGGTTGCCAAGAAGAATAAATCAATTTTGTGGCAATAATATGAGCAACAGAAGAAAGTCTACAGTTAATCAGATGGAGAAAAGGGAATGATGCAGTTGTATAGAAAAATATGGATTTAGAGCAACTGAGTAGATTGGCAAGAGAAGCCCTGGGGAATTCCCCAGGGTTCAAGGATTTGGCATATCCACAGAGAAGAAGATTGGCAATGGGATTGCTATCCATCTTCTCTAACTCTGCCCTACTTTCACCAGACTTCTTCAATTCCAATACCACTGGTGGGAAGGTTGGCACTGTTGGTCACAGTTAGTGGGTCAGGACTAAATCACCGCACCCATACCCCCTAGGTCAGAGTTGCTTCCAAAGTTGCTTCCGCTAAATATATCCCAAGCCCTGGAAATGGCACTGGAACAGAAGGAATTAGACCAAGAACCTGGAGCAGGTAAGTGGGTCCTTAGTAGGACAGGTTTCACAGGCTGGAATTTAGTGAAAGTGGCAGTTGGGTGGAAGAAATGAATAGCGTTCCTGACTCTTGTTTTCTTTGCCCAGGAGTTGACAGTAGCTTGATCCGGATTGGGGCCAGCTGCCAGAACCCAGGATGTGATGCTGTGAGTGAGAGTTTCTGGAGGACTCAAGCGTGTGTTTGAGAGATGTGATGCCCGAGGGATGGCTGGGTGTAGATGTGAGGCTGTATACATTTTTATTCATTCTGATCTGATTCTTTTCCTGATTCTCCTTTATCTGTCTTAGGTATACCAAGGCCTGGAGAGTGATGCTACTCCGTGTACCTACCACCCTGGAGCACCTCAATTCCATGAGGGGTGATGAAGGGGACTGGGTGGGCTGTGAGACAGGTTTTTCCCAATATTGACCTTTAGATTGGAGTGCTTGTGGAGAGGGGAAAGGAGATTACGTGAATTCTATTCCTACCTCAGGGTGAAATCTTGGAGCTGTTGTGGCATCCAGACCCTGGATTTTGGGGCATTCCTGGCACAGCCAGGATGCAGAGTTGGTAGACATGATTGGGGGAAGCAGGTAAGTCCTGACTTTAATGAACCCTTGATTAGAACCCAGTTCCCAAATAATTTCTCCTCCTTGTACCTCATGGCCAAGCTCTGTATCTTCTCCCTTTGCATGGACCAAATAAGATTTCTGCTCCCAGTGGTTTTGCAGTATGAGGTCGTGTTAATCTTTCTGGCATTCCCTTGTTTCTTCTCCACATACACCATGAGAACGCCCCTTGGGATAAGAGTCCATTCTTACCATCCACATTTCACATCTTCTTTTTAGCTGCCAGCATCTTGCCGTCATGATTGGCATCAGACAGATTCCTTAGTAGTGGTGACTATATATGGCCAGATTCCACTTCCTGCATTCAACTGGGTGAAGGCCAGTCAAACTGAGGTGAGGAATGTCTGGTGCTGGATGGGAGGCCAGTGAATTGGGTGATATTATCATCTTACAGGCTAAGTCGTCGTATGCAGTTAATATGTAGACTCCATAGTCCTCTGGTAGAGCTCTAAGGTCAGGGTTATCTGACTGGCCTGTGGATGTAGGAAATACACCACTGGCCTGCTTCTGTGTCATAATAATGTGTTCTGACCTTCTGGGATTGTTCCTACCCCTGTAATTCTTTTCTCTCAGCTTCATGTCCACACTGTCTTTGATGGTAACCGTGTGTTCCAAGCACAGATGAAGCTCTGGGGGGTAAGTGAAGAGAAAGGGGCACAAGAGGGGGAGGCAGATGGGGTAAAAAGAAGGGTTGGACTGGAATGAATAGAGGGTGTCTTGAGGGACGAAGTTGTAGTGGGAAAGTGGAGGTTTTCTCATTTGCTTTGATATTCTCTCTCTCTCTCCCTCTTCTCCCTATTTTCTCCCCTTCCCCCCAACTCCCCTTTCTTTCCTCTTTCTCTCTCTCCCCTACTTATTCCTTCCCTATATTTTTCCCCATCTTGCA
The DNA here is from genome assembly GCF_001704415.2 of Capra hircus. Classification (NCBI taxonomy): domain Eukaryota; kingdom Metazoa; phylum Chordata; class Mammalia; order Artiodactyla; family Bovidae; genus Capra; species Capra hircus. The sequence goes on along the minus strand of NW_017189557.1, from coordinate 12,130 downwards.
TTTTTTATTTTTCTCCCTGTCATTCATCACCACCCTGCCCTGACCCAAATCCCTTTGGTTTCCTCATTTTGTCTTCTGTGTTCCTCTATCTTTCCCTCCTCCTCAGGTCATAGACGTGGAGCAGAGCTCTGTCTCCTTGATGCCATCTCGGGTTGAAATTTCCCTGGTCAAGGCTGACCCAGGATCCTGGGCCCAGCTGGAGCACCCCGATGCACTGGCTGAGAAGGCTAAGGCAGAGGTTGGGTTAGAGATGGATGAGGAAGAGTCTGAGGATTCAGATGATGACTTGAGCTGGACAGAGGAGGAGGAAGAGGAGGAAGCAATGGGAGAATAGTGACACCAGACAGTCAAGTCTAGATAGGATCTCAGTGACTCCCTTAGAATTTCAGAGACCAGGATATGGTTGGCCATGGAGTGTCACTGAGCAACAGGAGGCAGAAGGAGGGGAGAACAAAAGTGTCCAAACCATGCTGTTTTTTCCCTTAAATAAATCTTGTATTCTGCAGTTTCACATAGTGTTGTTCTCTCACCTCACTATCTAAGATTGCACTCATTCCCTCCAGCTTCTGTGTGTGTGTGTAACACACATGTGTGAATACAAGCACATGCAATCAATTCTTCACAACCACCAAGTATTTACTGAGTACTTACTACGTGCCCAGTTACATGTTAGGTGGTTTAGAGGTATCTGAGAAGCAGTAGGCTTATTCATTCCTGTTAGGAAAATTATAGTGTGGTTGCCAAGTCAAGGCTAATCTATATGAGATAATAATAAACATTATCAAGTAGTTTAACTGAGTGCTAAATTGTGCAGTACAATTTTAAAAGCTATAGGAGTTGAGAGAATGGAGTGGTTAATGTGGACTGTAGTAGAAAGGGAAAACACCATGGAACAAGTACATTTTTTACAGCTTTAATTAAATATAGTACACATCGTATACAATTTACCCAAGCGTAAGTGTAAAATTCAGGGTTTTTTTTTTTAGTATACTCAGAGTTGTGCAGCCACAATCAATTTTATTTTTATTTTTTGGCCACACTGCAGCATGTGGGATCTTAGTTCCCCAACCAGAGATTGAACCCATGCCCCTGTAGTAGAGCGCAGAGTGTTAATCACTAGACCACCAGGGAAGTCCCAACCACAATCAATTCTAAAAGTTTTTGCCATTCCCAAAAGAAACCCTATACCCATTAGCAGTCACTCCCAATTTCCCCCCAAACTGATACAACCACTGATCTACTTTCTGCCTCTATGGATTTACCTATTCTGGATATTTCATACAATATGTGGTTTTTTGTGACAGACTTCTTTCACTTAGGATAATGTTTTCAAGGTTCATCCATGTTCATCCAACACGATGCTCATCCGACATCAGTACTTTGTTCCTTTTAATGACCAAATGATATTTCACTGTGTGGATATAACACTTGTTTATCTCTTCATCACTTGAGGTATATTTGGGTTGTTTCTACTTTTTGGCTATTATGAGTAATGCTCCTGTAATAATGCTCCCATGAGCATTCATGTTCAAGTTTTTATGTGGACCTATGTTTTCATTTCTCTTAGATATATACCAAGTATAATTGGAGTGTAATTTCTGGGTCAAATGATAGCTTTTAACCTTTTGAGGAATTGCCAGACTGTTTTCCAAAGAGGCTGCACCATTTTACATTCCCATCAGCTGTGTATGAGGGTTCCAGTTCTCTACATCTTAGATATCACTTGTTACTTGTCTTATCTAAATTACAGCCATCCTAGTGGGTGTGAAGTAGAATCTCATTGTGGTTTTAATTTGCTTTTTCCTGATGACTAATGATGCTGAGCATCTTTACATGTGCTTGTTGACCATTTTTGTTTCTTATTTGGAGAAATGGTTAAACCAAACCTTTGCCCATTTGTTAATAGGATTGTTTGTCTTTTTAGTGAGGTTTTTAAAAAATATGTTCTAGAGATAAATCTCTTGTCAGAAACATTTATAAATATTTTCTCCATTCCCTGTGTTGTCTTTTTACTTCCTTGGTGTCTTTTGATACACAAAAGTTGTAAATTCTTAGGAATTCTAATTTATCCATCTTCCCTTTGGTTGCTTATGCTTTTGAGGTCATGTCCTAGAAACCATTGCCTAATACATGGTCATGAAAATTCATTCCTGTGTTTTCTAAGAGTTTTATAGTTTCAGCTCTTTCATTTTGATCTTTGATCCATCTTTTAAAAAATACTTATTTATTTGGCTACACTTGGGATCTTCATTGTGTTATGTGGGATCTTCCATTGTAGTGCACAGACTCTGGTTATGGCACGTGGGCTCCAGAGCACAGAGACTTCAGTAGTTGTGGCACATGGGCTTAGTTGTTCCATGCCACATGGGATCTTATTTCCCCCACTAGGGATCAAACCTGCATCCCCTGCGTTGCCAGGTAAATTCTTAAAAGTTTTTGTATGTGGTATGAGGTAGGGGTCCAACTTTATATTTTTGCCTATAGCTATCCAGTTATCCCAGCATTGTTTGTGGGAAAGACTATTCTGTCCCCACTGAATTGTCCTGGCACCCTAGTTGAAAATCAATTAACCATAAATGTGAGGGTTAAGAAATATATTTTGAGTGGAAATTTGAAGAGTAAGGAATTTGGATAGCTATGGAAGAGTAGGGAAAGCCAGGCTTGGGTAAGAAGGTATTCTATTTTACTTTTTATGTTTTATTATAAATTCTAAAGGGCTTCCCTGGTGGCTCAGAGGATAAAGCAATACATTGTCATTGTAAAAGACAACGCACAAATGTGTAGCGTAAGAATTAAGAACTCCTCTTTGGATTCTCTCCAAACTTAGTCCTTTTGCTGTTTGTAACCACTGCTAACATATCAGAAGATTTTTTTTTTTTGGCCACTTGGTATGCAGGATCTTAGTTCCTTGACCAGGGATCCAAACTGTGCTCCCTGTAGTGAAACCATGGTGCCCTAACCACTGGACCACCAGGTAATTCCCTCAGAAGGTTTAAATGAGGGAACAAAAGGGTCAAGTGAAGTGTGGCTAGATTGGGAAGAGCCTAAAATTCTGGATCAAGGATTTTGAATATGATTTTAAAAGAGAGTTAAAAAGGCATTATAGACATTTTCTTTTCAAAAAATTTTATTCTATTTATTTGGTTACACTGGGTCCTTGTTGCTGCATGCAGGATTTCTCTAGCTGCTGCATGCAGGATTTCTCTAGTTTAGCGAGCGGGGGCTATTCTTTGTTGCAGTGCACCAACTTCTTGTTGTGGTGGCTTCTCTTGTTGTGGAGCACAGGCCCTAGGTGCACATGGGCTCGGTTGTGGTGCACAGTCTTAGTTGCCCTGTAGCATAGGACCAGGGATCAAACCTGTGTCCCCTGCATTGGCAGGTGGATTTTTATCCACTGTACAACCAGGGAAGTTCAGCCTTTTCTTTTTAAATGTAGTTTTTGTTTTGTTTTTTTTTTTGGCTGCACCTCACAGCTTGTGGGATCTTAGTTCCCTGACCAGGGATTGAACCCAGAACCATGGCAGTGAAAGCACTAACCACTGGACCATCAGGGAATTTCCTTAAATGTAGATCTTAATTAGAGGAATGATATCTCTTTTTTGGAGTCTCTCTTCAATCAGATTTACTCCCTCAACAGCGTGGCCAAGAATCTGGGATTTCAGATTCTTAGAAACATCAAGCTAGGAAGCTTACCAAACCTCAGGTGATCTCAAGTATTTTTCATAGCACCCTTTTATCTCAGTTCAGATTCAAGGAACATAAGGTTTCATTAGTAGCTAGGAGTAAGATGGGGGTGGGAGAATGGACATGGGCAGCAAAGGTGAGGGATTGCAGCATAGCATGGCTGAGGATTTAGAAACTGAGGCAAGATTAGGGGATGTTAGAGAATGCATCAAGAAAGTTTCCTCTACCTTTCCTCTACCTTGCAGGAAAGTTTGAGCAGAAATAAAGGGGATTCCTGGACTTCCAGGATATTCAATAATTCTGGCTTAGCTCTCTGCTCTCATTCAAGTACAAATAAAGTTTTCCCCTTGAACTGAAACTTTCAGATCCTTTCTAACTAGGTGGCATGCGGGATCTTAGTTATCCAACCAGGGATCAAACCTGTGCCCCCTGCTGTGGAAGCTTGGAGTCTTAACCACTCAACCACTAGGGAAGTCTAGAAGTTTACTTTAAAAAAAATTCTTTTAAAATAATTTTATTTATTTTTGTCTGCACTGGGTCTTTGTGCTGTTCATGGGCTTTCTCTAGTTGTGGCAAGTGAAGGCTACTTTTCATTGCAGTATGTGGGCTTCTCATTGAGGTGGCTTCTTTTGTTGTTGTACAGGCTCTAGGCACATGGACTTCAGTAGTTGCAGCATGTGGTCTTAGTAGCTGTAGAACTCAGGCTCAGTGTTTGTGGTGCACAGGCTTAGTTGCTCTAAGGCATGTGGAATCTTCCTGGAGCAGAGATCGAACCCTGCATTGGCAGGCAAATTCTTATCCACTTGTGCCACCAGGGAAATCCCAGAAGTTTGTTGTTGTTCAGTTGCTCTCATGTCCGACTCTTTGTGACCCTATGGACTGTAGCACATCAGGCTTCCCTGTCCTTCACTATTTCCAGGAGTTTGCTCGAACTCACGTCCATTGAGTCTGTGATGCTATCTAATCATCTTATCTCCCGGCAATCTTGATTCCACCTTGTGATTAATCCAGCCTGGCCTTTTGAATACTTTGCATGTAAGTTAAATACTCTGCATTTTGGTACTCTGCATGTAAGTTAAATAGAGTGACAGTATACAGCCTTGTCATATTCCTTTCTCAGTTTTGGCCCAGTCAGTTGTTCCATGTCCAGTTCTAACTGTTGCTTCTTGACCCATGTATAAGTTTCTCAGGAGACAGGTTAAGTGGTCTAGTATTCCCATCTAAGGATTTTCCATGGTTTGTTGTGATCCACACAGTCAAAGGCTTTGGCATAGTCAATGAAGCAGAAGTAGATGTTCTTCTGGAATTCTCTTGCTTTCTCTGAGATCCAGCAAATGCTGGCAATTTGATCTCTGGTTCCTCTGCCTTTTCTAAATCCAGCTTGAACATCTGGAAGTTCTTGGTTCATGTACTGCTAAAGTCTATCTTGAAGGATTTTGAGCATCACCTTCCTAGCATGCAAAATGAGCTCAAAAGTTTACTATTTTTTTTAAAGTAGGAACACTTTATTATTATTTATTTATTTTGGTTATACTGGGTCTTTGTTTCGGTGAATGGACTTTCTCTAGGTTGCAGCAAGCAGGAACTACTCTTTATTGCAGTGCTTGGGCTTCTCATTGTGGTGGCTTCTCTTGTTGTGAAGCACAGGCTCTAGGGGGTGTAGGCTTTAGTAGTTGTGACTTGTGGGCTCAGAAGTTGTGGTGTATAGGCTTAGTTGCTCTGCAGCATGTGGAATCTTCCTGGAGCAGGGATCAAACCCATGTCCTCTGTATCAGCACATGGATTCTTATCCGTGAGCCACCAGGGAAGTCCAAGTTTACTTTTAATGTCATTTTTCTGTGGGTGAAACATCAAAAGGGGCTTTAGAGGATGTATTTTTTTTAATTTAGAGATGTAAAATATATATAGAAGAGTGTATAAAGTACACTAATCTTAAATGTACAACTTTTTTCTATCTTATCAAAATCAGGGGACCAGCAACTACTCAGAATTCCTGGAGAGGATGGAGGTGAGGAATCAAAATTTTCAAGTAACCCTTGTATATAAACTTGATATATAAAGCTTAAAATTTGCAGCATTAATAAAGTAGTATACTAGATCCTTTTACATAGCCCAAAACCCAAAATATGAGTTTCAAGCAGGTGTATAACATTATTAACCACCACTACAACAATAATCATAGCTACCATTTCTGATACAAACTAACCTGCCAACCATTATACTAAGTGCTTTGCATGTATTATTTCATTTAATCATCTACTTCCCACCATCACATCTACATATTTATTCATAATAGCACAAATACTCTCCCTGCCTCCTTTTATAGTTCTCATTTCTTTCCACTGTGCATTGTATTGTATTCCCTCACACCTCTCCGGAAACCTTACACCATTAATTATCCTCTCTCTCCCCTGTTTGTTCAGCCTTTCTCTCTCTTTGGATATTTTCGTTGACATTTAAACATGTGCAAGTCTCCCCAGTCTTACAAAAACAATTTCCCTTGACTTCATACTCCTCTCTAGCTACTATTAATTCCTTTCTCTCCTTTGTAACCAAACTTCTTAAAATAACTACTCTTTTTTCATTTCCTTCTTCCTAGTCCATTCACAACACACTTCAATATGTCTTCTAACTCCCTCAGTCTGGGGTGATAAGGTTACCATTGACCGGGCCACCAAGTCACTAAATCCAATGGATACTTTAGTCCCCATCTTACTTGAACTTCAAGCAAAATTTGACATTAATGATGGTTTCTCCCTTGAAGTACATTTCATACATTGGCTTCTATGACCCATCACTCCTCTTGGTTGTCTTCCTACTTCTCTGGCCATTTCTTTCAGTCTCTTTTACAGGCTCCTCCTCTTCTTACTGGCCATTCAATGATGAAGTTCCTCAGGACTCGGTCCTAACTTCAGTCTCTTCGTTGTTGTTGTTCAGTTGCTAAGTTGTGTCCAACTCTTTGTGACCCCATGGACTATAGCACGCCAGGCTCCTCTATTCTCCGCTATCTCCCGGAGTTTGTTCAAATTCATCTCCACTGAGTTGGTGATGCTATCTAACCATTTCAACTTCTGCTTCCCCTTTCTCCTTTTGCCTTGAATCTTTTCCAGCATCAGGATCTTTTCCAATGAGTTGGCTCTTTGCATCAGGTGGCTAAAGTTTTAGAGCTTTAGCATCAGTCCTTCCAATGAATATTCAGAGTTGATTTCCTTTAGAATTGACTGATTTGATCTCCTTGCAGCCCAAGGGACTCTCAAGAGTCTTCTCCAGCACCACAATTCGAAAGCAATCAATTCTTTGGCACTCAGCCTTCTTTATGTTCCAACTCCACATTTGTATAAGACTACTGGAAAAGCCATGACTTTGACTATATGAATCTTTGCCCATAAAGTGATGTCTCTTCTTTTTAATATGCTATCTAGGTCTCTTCATATATTGATATATATATAACTCTCTTCTAGACACTCTCAATTACACCCATGACTTCAAATACCACCCACAGGCAAATGACTCATGCATTTTTCTCTCTAGACCATATTTTCCCTTTGAGGTCTTGATCTGTGTATTATAATAATAATAGCTAATGCAGATTTAGATCAGTATCTGACATATAGTAAGTACCTATGATTAGTGCCACTACTATTCTTTCTTTTCACCAAAAACTTTCACCTTGGCCTATTGGGTAGGTTGAGGTGTTTCTTTTTTTTTTTTCCCTTGGAGAAGAAGGACACATTTCCAATATCCAATTTTATAATGTTTCAGTAAGAAAATAGGATTCTTTTAGCTGTACCTCATGACTTGTAGGATCTTAGTTCTCCAACCAAGGATTGAACCTGGACTCATAAGCATGGACTACCAGGGAATTCCCAGAAAATAGAATTTTCCTTGACAGTCAGACTTTGCTAGTCTATAAAGTGATAACATATTTACCATACAATTGCATCAACTTCAGCATTATGTATGATTGTACTCACCTCCTGAGGGAGTAAACATCATATATAGTAGAATGCCACTGTGTAGGATGCTTCTACCCACATTATTTTACTTAATCCTCACACCTGATCTCTGAGGATTATTATCCCCAGTTTTTATAGATGAGGAAACCAAAGCTCAGAGAAGGACATAGCTTGCCTGAGGTCACATGGCTACTGATTAAAACCTCAGTCATTGTTCAAGAGCCATCTGAGAATATCCAAATATCTAAAATCCAATTAAAATCTTAGAAGAGGAGCTTGATATCACACCACTCTAGCCTAACAGAGTCCCTTTGATAAGCCTCTCTGGGAAACAGCAAGGCTCTTAGTTAGTAATATCTCACATTGATATAATGCTTTCCTAAACTAGGGATCCCCAACCTCTGGGATCTAATGTCTAATGATCTGAGGTAGAGCTGATGTAATAATAATAGAAATAAAGTGCACAATAAATGTAATGTGTTTGAATAATCCTGAAACCATCCCCAAACCCCCTGGTCCATGGAAAAATTGTCTTCCATGAAACCAGTCCCTCATGCCAAAAAGGTTGGGGACCAGTGTCCCAAACAACTTTTCACCTCTGATCACCTCATCTCTAACCTAAGTGGGACCCTTAGGTACTTTACCTGTCACTTCATCTGGATCAGTAATTCTCTCTCAGTTACACCAGATTCAGTGTTACTGATTCTGGGACCCCTGCCTCCACTGTCCCCTCTCTGTCTGCTCCCGAAGTCCCAAAATACTGCTAGAGGGAGAACCAAGCAGGCCAGTGTAAATTCATGCTGTCCAGTTTCAACTTGGCCCTTGCAGCTGCCCAGCAACCCTTTTATTTGTCTCATAAATTCCCTGGCACTCTCCCCACAGAGGCTGTTCCAGACCTTCCTCTTCTCATATTCCAGCTCCTCCTGTTCCACTCCTTCAGATTAATATACACACTTTCATCAGATGCTTGATAAAAAAGCATTTTAATGGAGAATGTAAAACATATATAAAAGTAGACTGAATACTGTAATGAATCCCTTACTAAACACTCAGCTTCAACTAGTATCAACTCTTGGGCACTCTTGTTTCATCTGTTTCCTCTGTCCCATAATATTTTGCAGCAAATTCCAGATATGATGTCATCCCATACCTAAATATTTCATTATGTATCTTTAAAAGGCAAGGATTGTTTTTTAAAAATCATAATTGTAGTACCATTAGCATACATAAAATAAGCAGTATTTCCTTACTATCATTAAATATCAAGTCAGCATTTAAATTTCCAACAGTTTCATTAATGTCAAAAGAATTTTACAGCTTTTCTGGTTTGAATCAGTATCTAAATAAGATCCACACATTGTGATTGAATATATATTATATGTCACTTTTTTCCTTGCAACTTTTTGTTGAGGAAGTTGGATTGTTTTTCAGTAGAATTTCATAGTCTGGGTTTTGCCAATTCCATCTCTGTTGTATAGGTTCTCTATTGTATATATTGGTAAGATCAATAATGTCTGTACAATGCATATTCTTTATTCATTGTCCTATTTTCAGCCGTGTGGGGAAATTGTCTACGTGACCAAAGAAATGGAGGGTGTCTGGCCTAGAGACTGACTCAGGAAGAAGCTAGGACCTCTTTAGCAGGAATGAAACAGATGGTTCAATAAATAGTAACGGAGATCCGGGCAAGATAAGATGGGTGAGGGGCCATTCAGTGTCAGATTTCTACTCTGCTGGTATGTAGAGCAGGACAGTCAGGAAAGCAATGATCAGGCTGAAGTCAGAACTAGAAAAGGAGTGGTAGCTCTTGAGGCAGCAGCTGGGATTATTTCTCAGGGGATTACTCTTCTTGCTATACCCTGTTTTCTAAATATATCTTATTCATTTCCACCTCTGTGCCTTTGCCCTGGATGTTTCCTCTGCTTGGAATAGCATCTCCTTTCTCTCTACCCATCCAAATTCTACTTACCTTTAACGACCAGTGCAAGTTCCCTCTTCTCTGTACTTTAGCTTGTAGAGTCATAAAATATCTCTGAAAGGATAAACAAGAGATCAAGAACATTGATTGCTGTCCTGGGAAGGAAACTGGATGGCTAGAGGACAAGGCTGGAAGGGAGAAAGATATTACTGATTTGCTGCAGAAGGGACAGTTAATCTGATGAAAGAGTCTAATATGAAATCTGTGGAAGTAGAAGGAGGGAGATTGGAGTTTATAATTTGAGGAGAAAGAGGAAGGTCTGAAACAGCCTCTGTGGGGAGAGTGCCAGGGAACATATGAGACAAATAAAAGGGTTGCTGAGCAGCTGCAAGGGCCAAGTTGAAACTGGACAGCATGAATTTATGTTGGTCTGCTTGGTTCTCCCTCTAGCAGTGTTCTGGGACTTTGGGAGCAGAAAGAGACAGAGAGGACAGTAGAGGCAGGGGTCCTAGAGTCAGTAACACTGAATCTGATGTAATTGGGAGATAATTACTGATCTGGATAAAGTGACAGGTAAAGTACCTGGCGGCGGGGGGGGGGGGGCAGGGGCGGGGTTGTGTCCCACTTAGGTTAGGGAAGAGGTGATCAGAGATGAAAAGTGATTTGGAAAAGTGTTGTATCAATATGAGATATCACTGATGAACTAAGAACCTCATTGATTCCCACATAGGCTTGTCAAAGGGAGCTGCTAGGCTAGAGTAGTGTGATTATCTTCTAAAATCGTCTTCTAAAATCCCAGTTGGGTCCTTAGGTTTTAGATATTCTTAGATGACTCTTGGACAACTCTTAGCAATGACTGAAGTTTAAACATGTGGCAGTCATCACTGAAACTGGAACTTCTGCAAGATACATGATGGGAAGGGTAATTTTAAAAAAGCTCTTCATTGAGCCTTTACTGTGATCTAAGTACTGTAATAAAATATGTGCATGTGTACATGCACACTTTATCTGTTATTTCTCTTTGTATATATTATATATACATATATCTCAAATGAGAATATATATTCTCCTTTACTTCTCACAATAGTGTATTAAAAGCATGTTTATTATTTTTCTAATAGATGATGAAACTGGGCTTTAGGGAGGTTGCATAATTTTCTCTAGGTCACACATCTATCAAGTGTCAGAACTGGGACTCAAATCCAGGTTTGAGTACAAAGCCTGTAGTCTTTCGTTTCTAACACTACTTTTCAGCAAATACCTCCATCCATTAAATCAGTGTTATTTTGCCAATGACATCCATTATTAAAACTTTAGATTCATTCTCACCAAAAAGATTTATACACTGAATTGAAAGCTTTTGGTGAGTAAGAAGTTAATTGACTAGGGTGGAAGAAAGATTCTTAGAGACTGTGAAACCAATTGAAGATCGTTGCAGTAGTCCAAGAGAGAAAGATGAGACCTCAAACTTAAGTGGGTGTGGTAGTAAGAATGGAGGAGAGGATAATGTATATAAGAGATATGTCTTAGTCGATTCATGCTGCTCTAACAAAGTACCATGGACTAGGTGGTTCATAAACCAAATAAATTTATTTCTTACAGTTCTGGAGGCTGGAAGTCTGAGATCAGGGTACCAACATAGTCACATTCTGATGAGGGACCTCTACCAAGTGGAGAGGAAAGAGAGCAAGCAATCCCACTAATCCCATTCATGATCTCTTCTAATCCTAGTTACCTTCCCAAAGCCCCATCTCCTAATACCATCACATTGGAGGGTAGGATTTTAATGTATGAATTTTAGAGGACACAACACTGAGTCCACAACATCAGAAGGAGTGAAAGTAATATATTGGCCATTGCTAGTCTCTGTGTTCCTTAAACTTAATGTAACTTACTCCTTCCTCAGTGCCTCTGTACTACCTGTTTCCCCTACCTGGAATAGTCTTTCTCCAGGTCTTTGAATAGGTGATCGTTTCTTAACATTCACAGCTCAACTATCACCTCTCAGGATAGGGAAACAATTCATTATCTCAAAAATTAATCAATAAAGGGAGATAATCAAGTATTTATCCTGCCTTTCCTGGATGAACTGGGTAGATGAAGGGACATGTCTTTTTCCAAAACCATTCCAATTAATAAAAAGAAATAAAATTAGAATATCACTGTTTTGCAATCCTTGATAAATATTGAGCAAAGATATTAGACATTATGTCTATCCTATAGTCATATGAAAGGGATGGGATCTGAGTTTGATCTAGTTCTTTGGATCCAGGTGCCAAATACATAGAAACCACATAATGCCTATGCAATTAGCAGAGTGAGAAGCTTCATAGATCAAATTTGAGTTCTTCCATTAAACAAAAAAATCACACCCCTCAGTGAGGCCTTTCTTGACCATCTTCTCTAAATTAGCACCTACTTGCCAAGGTACTATCACATTACCCCTGTTTGATTTTCCCCATATCCATTATCATCTGCTGAGGTTTCTTACATGAGAAGCAATATAGCATAACAGTTAGAGGACAAACTATTAATATAACATCAGGCTGCCTGGGTTCAAATCTTGACTACT
>NW_017189556.1:0-72313 GCF_001704415.2 Capra hircus | reverse complement strand
AATGTGAAAGGTGTATTGGACTTTCTGTGGTCAAGTGTCTCCTACCTATTTCTCAATCCCTGGTACTGCCTGGGATCATTGTAGCAAGGGGACTGAAAATATAGTGCACATCGCTGAGTGTGACATGAGAGTGGATTACTTTCTGACAAAGATGAGACTTTCATGAAGGCTTTACCCTATGTTACAGCATTCCTCAGAATTTTGGACTTGACTGTTAGAGATGTTCTTGTGTTCCTGCTTCAGTCTGTGTACTGCCTTAGGCTGTAAAAACCAGCTCAGGAAAGGTGGCTTTTCCCCCTCCTATACTGTGGCCTAGAGCAGTAATCTGAGGGAGTCTCCTGGGAGGTGCCCGCTGATGTTGCTACACTTGGTTGAGTGGTCTCATTCAACTCCTCTATTGAGACTACCTGTGGCCATAAAGAGGCAAATGAAACTGAGTTGTTGCTGGTGCTTCACTTCTTCCTTCAACACTCACACATCTCAGGTGCCTTGGTAAAGTCCTAAAGAAGCCGTGTATTGGCCGATGAGCCTGGATATACAGGAACCTTCTGAGTCAGGTACTCCAGCTGGAGGATCAATCCCTTTTATTCTTCTTGCTGGAGAAGGCTACACCCCCAGGCTGTAACTGTCTCTGCCCTCCCGGCCCCCATGCTGTGTATCTGCTAGAAATACTTTCTGCTTGGTGATGGTTCCTCTTCCATTTGGGTCTTCCTGTTTGTGGGGGTGACATTGCCTCAAGGGGACCTTCTGTGCACTCTCAAGGAATAAGGTGTTGTTGGTACAACAGTGGAGGGACAGTTATGCATTGTTTGTGATGGTGTGCTACTGGAGTGGTGGAGAGGAAAGGGGAGGTCAATTTGGGGAGGGAAAAGGTCCAGTGGTTTCCCCATTTCAGGCTTTTGCTTTCTCTTAATTAGGAAAATTTGGGCCCAGCAGGGCTTTGAGGAGGAGGCTCTGAGAGTATAAGGAAAGACTGACAGTGGGGAGGACAAGTGTCTTTGGTTTGATTATTGTGGTGGATATTGTGGGTCCAAGGCTCTTTCTCCTGTCTCCTTCCTCCATTCTTGTGCCCTTCCTTTGGGTTAGCATAGCTGAGGGACAGAAGATAACAATGCACCCTGATGGATATACTATAAGAAAATATGGCTTTCTTATAAACTAGGACATTTATTATGGGATCAGGATTATTTTCCATTTTCCCAAGAGAATTGTGATTTTGTCTGCAAGTGAAGGCTTTGCTGTCTCTTCCTTGTTCTGTTGTCTAGACCTGTGAAAAATGGCTGTTGTGGAAGGGGAGCTCTTTTCCCTGCTGTACTGTTGCACAGTATATAATCTAAAGGAGATCTGAGAAGGGAGTGCTATTGCTTACACTATTTATTTTTTTTCTCCAGAGATATTTTTCACCTTTTTCCTGTAGCTTTATGGGCTCTTGGTCACTGCTTTTGCTGCCAGATCCTTGAAGGAAAACACTTGGTTTGTCAAATTACCAAGAGGCTTATTAACTTACAGAAAAGATTTGCATACATTGCAGAGAGTCAGGAATGGCAACCCACTCCAGTATTCCTGTCTGGAGAATCCCAGGGACAAAGAAGCCTGGTGGGCTGCCGTCTATGGGGTCATAAGGAGTCGGACATGACTGAGGTGACTTAGGAGCAGCAGAGTCAGACAAAGAACTGGCACATATTCCAAAGTTTTTTAGGAAAGGCAAGAAAGAAGGCCTTATCCCTTTTCAATATGAGCAATTTAATTGTCTTTATTTTAGTTTCCTTTACAATATGCTCTGGTGAGATACCAGGTCCCCTGGGTATCTGCATCCTCCCTCCAAGTGCTGATTGTAAAGTCTTGACCATAGTCAGACCTGTGCAGAGAAATTCCCTATGAGGAACTTGTGAAAACAGCACCTGAAGGACAAGTACAAAGTGTGAGTGACTGCTTATCCTTTAGCTGCTTTTTACCCATACATATGTCCTCAGGGGGAATTCTCTGTGATCAATAGGATCACTGCAGATGGGGATTAAAACTACAAACCTTGTTCAGAGATGATTTAAATCACTCTGCTGATGTCAGCAGTCGGTTGGCAAGTGGAGCTGAACTTTGTCTCTCACCGTCCCTTTCTCAAGTGCTCTGAAGGAGCAGAGATTTGATCTCTGATTGGCAGAGGTCTGATTTCTGTGTCTTGTCGTGCACAGGACCTGCTAGAATACTTGACAGGAGGCAAGAACTCAGATCCTGCAGAGTTTTAGTTATGGAATTTTAGTGCAGGTCCGTCAAAAAGAGTGGACAGAATGAGCAAAATATGTGCATTCTTGTACAATTTGAAAGGTCTCTTCATCCCTCTGGATTTGAATTTGCCCTCCCAGTCCACTATGCTGACTCCAGCATGCACACAAAATGGGTTACTGAGTGTCACCAGCCAGGCCACCTCACAGTTTAGATTTGAGTTGGCTTTCTGAGCTTCCTTCACCTCTCTTTATTCATGTGCAAGCCTACTGTACTACTTCTTATCAGCTTTGGAAAAGAATAGCAGTGGGTTCACTTCAGTGAATCCTAAGGCGATTCACTGGTTTACTCAGCCTCTTCATCAGTCAGACAAATCACCTCCCAGAATGCTGAAAGTCCTGTTGTAGGGTTTCCTCTAGTAGGTGGTCAGAGTACTAAGCAACAGGATATAGGATATGGTTAAATCCAGGAACCAAGCACCTGTGCATCTCCTCCAGACCCCAGAACTGACATGTACTGAAAATGCTGAGGGCATATCTTGTTCCATCATGTTTTTACCAAATAATAATAATAAATTATGAAGGTGGAATTAAACTTCAGAGTGTATGGGTGTGTTTACAGTATAGATTATGGAGATGCTTTATGGATGTATAATCTCCAGACTCATTCGATTGTATACATTAGAGGTGCACATTTTTTTGTATGTCAGTCATTCCTCATACCTCAATAAAGGGGTTTAAAAAATAATAAAAAAAGACCCTCCCATGATCACATGGGGAATCCCGCCTATGGCAAAGGTCATGAGGAAGAGGCCTGATGGGCAAAGGCGAGAGCAGGCCTCAAGGGGCCCCCTTCCCGAGCATCTACCCCAAAACCAGAATCTGTCTATTTTATTATTTCATGACTTTCACCAACTCCTCTGACATTAACAGGGGGCTATCCCTGACCACTTTTCTCTGGAGAAAATCAACTTAGGGCTCTAGCCAATAAGTCTCCTGGACATGAGAGGAATATTTCAAATCAAATCCCCTCTGTTAGCATTCTAGCTTGCTTGGCAGGTTTATCCAGACTCTTGCAGCTACATATATGATTGTTCACAGCCTCCCAACTGTGAGAGGCATGGGAAGCCTAAAACATAGAGCCTTTCAAAGAGTTTAAAGTTATTAGAGTAGTGCTGGTGTAGGATTTCATTATTGGGCCAGTGCTTGTTGCTACGTTCCCATACCTCTTATCCACTGTGCACCTGGGAGTGCATTAGTTAATATAGTTGGAACGTAAGAAAAACAAGTGTAGCCTTGAAATTAACCATATCAGACTTTTGAGCTAATTGGTTCTTTCTTGTAACTCACTGCACCATTGTTCCGTGAGAAATGTAACTCTGTTTAACATTTTCTGAGGCTGACATAGATTAGAAATATAAAGAAAAAACACTTCAAGGGAAAATAAGTTTTCTGGTTGAGCAGCCTTTATCAAAAGAGGGTCATAAAATGTTCACAGGCCTCCAAGGCCAGAAGATAATGTACACAATATTGTTTATGGGAAAAGTATGCAGAAAAAAATCCTGGTTTTGATAAAGACAAAACAGATGTAATGTTTGGGCTGACTCTGTATGACTTTGCATCTTTCATTCCCCTCTATGTACAAATTAAGGTATAAAAGTCCCTTTTAAAAAATAAAATAAGGGGCCTCGCTCACCGAAGAAGCTTGGTCACCCCGTGTTTTTTTCTTTTTTTCTCTGTTTCTCTCTCCCTCTCCCTCCCTCTCTTTTTCAGGCTGATCCCTTGGAACACAGAGGCTCTCTGCATTCACTTTCCTGCCTGGGCTTCTAAGACTTTATTAGCTTTCTGTGTAAACCAAGGAATATCAGCCTCTTTCTCTCCTCTATTCCTCTCTCATTCATTTATTCATTCATTCATTCACCTACGCCATTTCTCCTTCAGGTTCCCCTGGATCCTGCAGGGGCTGGACCCCAGCAGAGTGCCCCCCTCAAGTGTTTTTAGATTTTAGAACTGAAAGGGAAGAATGTTTCTCCTTGGGGAAATGGGTGATGCCATTTACGGCTTCTGTATTATGGTTTTGCCTTGGTTTTTCTTTGTAAACTTAGTATCTGTATTGGTGGAATATAAGGTTAACCTTTAGTCTGTAGGATTTTGAATTTCATAGAATCACAGCAGTTCTACAGAATTCGTCAACTTCACGCAGAGGACTTCGCCTCAAGGAGTGACCCTGTGACATCAGTGAGTTGTCATTTGATCAGAAATTGACTTTGGGGTATTGTGCCTTTGTGAATGGCTTGGACTTTGGGTTGTTTTCATTTTTTATAATATGTGCTTTTGTGCTTACTCAAGAAATCTTTAAAAATATTGTACCCATGGGGACATGTCAAAGTGCATGTGTACTATATTTGTGTTGCACAGGGTGGAAGGCACTGTCTCAGGCTCATTGGTCTCTCTAGCAGGCCTCTTTTCTCTGAGACCTTCCCACAGCCTTCTATTTTCTGTATCACTGAGTTTCCTGGCCATAGCTACTTGATTTGGTATACTTTTCATCTTATCCTAGTAGAGCCAATAATACTTTTGTTATAGTTTGGGACTAGATCCGCAAGAATGAGTGAGTGCCTACAAAGGTTCACTAGTAACTTTTTACTACACAGAATATAAAAAGACATACTGTTGGGACTTCTCCAGCAGTCCGGTGGTTAAGACTCCATGTTTCCAATATAGGCGGGGGCGGGGGGGTGGTGGTATTCAATCCCTGGCAGGGGAACTGAGATCCCACATGCTGCATGGCATGGCCAAAAAAAAAAAAAAAAGAAACAAACAAACAAACAAACATACTGCTGAGTTTCCCTGAGCTAGCCTCATTTCTGTGTCTTTAAAACGTATTTATTGTTTAAGTTTCTTGTATTTTGTTAAATACTTGTGTTCTCCCAATAAAATTCATTTGCTTCAGAAGATCTCATTTTCATGTTTTTCTTATTCGCAATGAACACCTGCACGATCAAGGAAGCTGCAGCTCTGTCATGTGCATTGTCACATGAACTGGGGCAGAGCTCTAAGCTCTGGAGTCTGATGGCTTAAGAACAGGAGCTGGTGGCAAGGGGATGGGGTCTCCAGGACATGCTAAAAGTTCCCCTCTTTGTTAAGCTCTCCCCTTTGTTTAGGGAAGTATTCCCCTTAATGTTACTCAGTTGTGTCCAACTCTGTGTGACCCCATGGACTGTAGCCCACCAGGCTCCTCTGTCCATGGAATTCTCCACGCAAGAATACTGGAGTGGGTTGTCACTCCCTTCTCCAGGGGCTATTCCCAACCCAGGGATCGAACCCTGGTCTCCTGCATTGCAAGCAGATTCTTTACCATCCGAGCCACCTTGGAAGCCCGATCCCCTAAAGTTAGCAGGTAATCTAGTGCCTCCCTATGAGAAGCGATACTTTTAGCCACTTCATAAAGGCCATGAATGCATATTTGGGGATCGTGGAGAAATCTTCTGATACTCCCAAGCGCAAGTAGAGGTGGAGTGAACAGCATGATTTTATAGAAGATTAGTTCAGAAGTCAGTACGACCAAACTAGAAGCAGCAAGCACACAATTAATTCAAAGTCAGTAGGACCAAACTAGAAGCAGTAAGTACACAATTAATTCCTGCTGAGGTCTGCATTAGAATCTCAGTCCCTTGAGCCTGAGACATCTTTTATTACACCACACCACTAGGTCTTATAAAGCCTTTGTAATAGTGGAATTAAATTAGCTAAGTGGGTAGAATTTTTTGGCATTTTTCATTCTTTAAACATATCAATACACTTTCCAGTTCTCACTGGAATTAGACATGCAATTAACTAAAATTGCATGTCTTATGCATAACTTCAATTCAGTTCAGTCACTCAGTCATGTCCAGCTCTTTGCAACCCCATGAACTGCAGCATGCCAGTCCTGCCTGTCCATCACCAACCCCCGGAGTTTACCCAAACCCATGTGCATCGAGTTGGTGATGCCATCCGACCATCTCATCCTCCGCTGTCCCCTTCTCCTCCTGCCCTCAATCGTTCCCAGCATCAAGGTCTTTTCAAATGACTCAACTCTTCCCATGAGGTGGCCAAAGTATTGGAGTTCCAGCTTCAACACCAGTCCTTCCAATGAACATCCAGGACTGATCTTTTTTAGGATGGACTGGTTGGATCTCCTTGCAGTCCAAGGGACACTCAAGAGTCTTCTCCAACACGACAGTTCAAAAGTATCAATTCTTCGGTGCTCAGCCTTCTTCACAGTCCAACTCTCACATCCATACATGATCTCTGGAAAAGTCATAGCCTTGACTAGATGGACCTTTGTTGGCAAAGAAACGACTCTGCTTTTTAATATGCTATCTAGGTTGGTCATAACTTTCCTTCCAAGGAGTAAGCATCTTTTAATTTCATGGCTGCAGTCACCATCTGCAGTGATTTTGGAGCCCTAAAAAATAAAGTCTGACATTGTTTCCACTGTTTTCCCATCTGTTTCCCATGAAGTGATGGGACCAGATGTCATGATCTTCATTTTCTGAATGTTGAGCTTCAAGCCAACTTTTTCACTCTCCTCTTCACTTTCTGCCTATAACTTACCACGGTTTAAACATTTCAGCAGGGACTCCCCCGGTGGTCCAGTGGCTGAGACTCCATGTTTCCAATGCAGGGGCCCCAGTTCGATCTCTGCTTAGGAAACTAGATTCCACATGCGACAAGTAAGACCCAGCACAGCCAAATAAATAAATATTAAAAAAATTTCCAAACAAATAGCCTTATTGTGGTCAGTAATCCCCTCCTCACCCCCACAGGAAAGAAGAGTGGGACTGGCAGTCTGTTCTGCCTGTAGATCTTCAGGGTGGCTGGGTACCTTTCTCTTTCTGGGATTTCAAAAAGATCATGGGCTGAAGGAGGCAGCAATTCTATTCTTGCCATTCAGTCTAGGGCCCCAAGCTTCAATGTCTCATTTCCTGCCCAAGAGGTTCATCAGGATGCAGAGATCAGATCACTTCTCTTTTTCTCCAATTGCAGCTAGAATTTTATTTCCCTTTTATTATCCTCTCATGCTACAGAATGAGTCTCACATGAGACTGTAAGCCATTTCCCATTGGCCCTATTTCAGGTCAGTAGGTATGATTTTACCTGAGGCATTTGTGTTTAAACTGCCAAACACCATGAAATCCCACTACCATTCTGATCTTAATTTACACTCCCAGGCCTCACCAGAAGCGCTTTCCATGGAGGTGGGCCCAGGGCAGGGGTGGGCAGGCCCTGCCCTCAAGAGCAGATGGTTGCTAGTGTGCAGGTGCAATATGGAGGCAGAGCTGGGGCTGGAGGGGTGGGGGAAGAGGGTTGGGGATGGGTGGAGCTAATGGCCATAAGAAGGTGGGGTCAGAAACGAGGGGCACTGCCTAGGTTTCCCCAGGTGGGTGGTGGATGAGGGGCAGGGACCAGGAGCCAGATGAGGAGCCCAGGACTCTGCATCTTACAGAATGGGGATGAGGCCCACTGCACTTGGAGCAGAGGAGTCAGCCAGGTGCCCACCCTCCCTGCCGAGTCCACCACACACTCATCCTTCTGAGTTCCTTGGCTTGCATGAGGTTCTGTGAACACATTTTCCTGCTTATTCATGCATCTCTCAGACAGATTATTGGCACCTACGCTGCATATATTGCCTGCAATTTTAATGAGAAAGCCCCAAATACTAGCCAGCATAATCCATAGCAGCATGTTCAAAGAGTGCACCATGACCAGGGAATGTAAGGAAAGTTGAATGCTAAGAAATCGCTTAATTTTCTATATTAAAAGACTAAAAGAAAATAATCATCTGGTCATCTGCATCAGCTTTGAAAAGATAAAAATCAAGGGTTATCTGATATTACCAGAGGCATTTGCTTTTAGTCTATTACCAATACCAGAAAATCAAATGACCACCCAAATCATTAAGTTACTTTCTCTGACATCATCATCACATATATGCATATAGTTCACTGTTTACTTAAGGCAATGGCACTCCAATTTCTTTCACAAATCATGTGTTTTTATGAGACAGTGCTACAGGTCAGCCTCTCTGGATAGCCACAAGAGCTCAACCCGAAGAGGATGTGACTCTTGTTCCAAATGAAAATATGTAATTAACTCACCTGTTTGGAGTTGGGATTTTAGTTGAACTCTTACTTAATATATTGCATATACATCAGAACATTTAAGGGAATTTTAGTTTTATGGATTTTATGTTTACTTTTTAAAATAAATAGATTTAGTATCCATGAAGGTTTTACTCACTGACTGCTTTTTCCCCCTCCCAAATCTGTTCTTCCTCTGCCTTCTTCCCCTTGATAAATGAAAGTTCTTTTCTTCCTATTGCTTAGGCCAAGCACCTTGGCATCCTCCTTGATGTCTCTGTTTCTTTCATGTCCCACACTAACTCCATCAGCAAATCCTCAGCTCTACCTTCAACATATAACCAAAAGGCTGCACATCCAGGGACAGGAGGAATTTCTGTGGCCTTTTTTTCAGTCAATCTACCACAGTCTGTATGTCGAAATATGAGCCGATACCTAGAAGCAGAGTCCCATAAACAGAATATGGACTCATAAAAAAAAACAAGAGCTAATATATAGAAACAAAGTCAGTATGTAAGGTATGTGCTTACTCAAGGTGTATGAATCCCTTCTAATCCCCTAGGGTGAACACAGAATCAAAAATGGGTGTGAAAGAAACATCTGTGGATTTGCAAGGGGTTAGAAGTTCAGTTCAGTGTTCTCTCTCCATATCCTAAGAGGAGTAGAAAATAAAAGGAATCTCCTTTCTACCTCCAGGAGAGTGGGGGAGAAAATAAGCATATAGCCTACAACTTGAATGTTGTGCAAAGTTCAGATGCAGGATTAGAGTTTTAGACCACTGTTTGGGATCAATAAAACTTTGTGATTGATGGAAGAAATTTTCACAATTGAGCTATAGGGAAATCATTCTGGCTTATATGTGACTTAGCTTGAACTTTATATTAACCAGAACAGCCTGTTCTATGACCTGTTTATCATGCAGTGTACATCTTTAGCCATTAAGAAAAGAATTCGTTATCCAGAAGTAAAGTATGTCCACTTTGAAGGTAGGAATAAGTGCTACCTTCTCCTATGATGCTTATGCTAGTATTCCTTTAAAGATAAGTTTTCCTTCCCAGATACCAAGGTCCTGCTGATTCACTCTGTACATGCTAATCCCTTTTGAAATCTTGAAGGAATGTACCCCTGCATGTTTCTGTTTGATGGTTCTTTGTTCTGAAAAGATATAAAACTGTGATGAAACCATGCTTCTCCAGCACAGCTTCTGAGCATTACTGATAAGTTGTTCCCTAGGTTATAGTCCTCAGTTTGGTTCAAATAAAACTCTTTTCTGTTTTTATTCCTGTTACAGATCATTTGTTGGTTATTTGTATTGACATGATGATAAATAAAGCATGGCTTTTCACCATCTGAGTTAGAAGTGGTAAGGTTATATAAACTAGCATTCTGAGCAGGTTCAGAATATTGGTTCTTGTTTTGGTTCCAGTATTAATAGAAAGGACAATCTCCCCTCCCCCACCCCAAAGGATTTGTCATTATGGTAATACTTTGTTCTTTGGCAATATTTTTCATTGGAGGCACTAAGGACACTTTGAAAATATACCTCTGTGAGGTTATCTATACTATTTTCCCACCGGAAATTCCTTCATATTGTGAACAATGACTCATCAAAACAAAATGGTTCACTGAGAATCTTAGGATATAGACTTAGAGTGGCCTTGGATATCTTCTAGTGCTGTAGCCTGACTTGTGTAACCACTCCTCACCCCAGATTAGTCTTTTCAAGACTTAACTCTAATTTTATTATATTTGAAGATAGGAAGTTTTTGAGATAAATTTAAAAGAGGTCATGAGTGGGGAGTCTTAATCCAACAGGGCTGGTGGCCTTATAAGAAGAGGGAGAGAGAGAGATCTCTTTCTGCCCACACACACTGAGGAAAGGCCATGTGAGGACATAGGGAGAAGGCAATCGTATGCTGGTGCCTTAATCTTGGAGCTAACAGCCGCCAAATTTGTGAGAAATAGATTTCTGTAGTTTAAGCTACCTACTCGATGATACTTTGTTTTGACAATCGGAGCTAAGACACCTAATCTAGGGTTTTCTTAACTGTGATCTGGAAAATGCTGTTGTGCCTGGACTGTTAGTAGGTGTTGGTTCTATGGTCAAATGCTTTTGAGAATGTTGCATAATATTAACATCTATTGATAGTTCACAACTTACATTAAACTGTTAAAGGCTTTCAGAGCCCTAGAGTGAGGAAACCTGGTTGCCATTGTTGGACGAGCACCTTTTAACATCTACATCCCAGATTTCCTACATGGGGCCTGTGGAAGCCCTGATGGATTGTTTTTGTTCTTGTTTCACACCTGTCCAGGCATTGACTTTGCTAACTCCACACCTACTGAACCAGAATACCCGGGGGAAGAGTTCCCCAAATTATGAATGACTAAAAGCATACAGATTTTTGTGGAGCTGAGTTTCAGAACTACTATTCAAGGACAACACTCTCATGTTATAGACAAAGAAATTAAGACTCTTGTAGGGAAATTGCTTGCCCAAGTGTGAGCACAGAGCAAATACGGATGATTTTCTCCGCCACTGTCAATAACCCCTGAGGTTTTTGATATTACTCCCAGCAATTGTGATTCCAGCTTGTGCTTCATCCAGCCAGGCATTTTGCATGATGTACTCTGCCTATAAGTTAAATAAGCAGGGTGATAATATACAGCCTTGACATACTCCTTTCCCAATTTTGAACCAGTCTGCTGTTCCATGTCTGTTGCTTCTTTTTTTGCATACAGATTTCTGTCTAACTGTTGCTTCTTGACCTGCATACAGATTTCTCAGGAGGCAGGTAAGGTGGTCTGGTATTCCCAACTCTTTCAGAATTTTCCACATTTTGTTGTGATCCACACAGTGAAAGGCATTGGCATAGTCAATAAAGCAGTAGATGTTTTTCTGGAACGCTCTTGCTTTTTAGATGATCCAACGGATGTTAGCAATTTGATCTCTAGTTCCTCTGCCTTTTCTAAATCCAGCTTGAACTTCTGGAAGTTCATGTTTCGCATACTGTTCAAGCCTGGTTTGGAGAATCTTGAGCATTACTTTGCTAGTGTGTGAGATGAGTACAATTGTGCAGTAGTTTGAACATTTTTTGGCATTACCTTTCTTTGGGATGGGAATGAAACTGACCTTTTCCAGTCCTGTAGCCACTGCTGAGTTTTCCAAATTTGCTGGCATATTGAGCACAGCACTTTCACACCATCATCTTTTAGGATTTGAAATAGCTCAGCTGGAATTCCATCACCTTCACTAGCTTTGTTCATAGTGATGCTTCCTAAGGTCCACTTGACTTCACATTCCAGCATGTCTGGCTCTAGATGAGTGATCACATGATCATGGTTATCTGGGTCATTAAGTTTTCTTTGTATAGTTTTTCTGTGTATTCTTGCCACCTCTTTTTAATATCGTCTGCTTCTGTTAGGTCTATACCATTTCTGTCCTTTATTGTGCCCATCTTTGCATGAAATGTTCCTTGGTATCTCTAATTTTCTTGAAGAGATCTCTAGTCTTTCCCATTAAATTATCTATTGAAACTGTGTGTCAATTCCTTATAATCAATCTCTTTCTGACTCTTTTTCAGTCTCTGTCTCTCTATCTCTTTACACACACACACACACACACACACACACACACACACACCCCACATACATAGTAAATCTCATTAGTTTTGTCGCTATGGAGGACCCTGACTAATACAAATGTTGTATTTTATATTTCTTTTAAAATAGATAAGTGCCTTTTATTTTTGTCTTCAATGTTTAGCTGAATGTAATGTTGTATCAATTTTCTGATTAAAGTTCATTCCTAGTCTTCATTTATAAGATATTTAAGAATCTTTCTTTGTGATATTTTTATTGTTCCTCATCCTTTCATGAATGATGTGCAAGTGACTGTTTTCCTGCATTCTGAATGTTAGATTTTTCAACCTTCAATCAGAAACCTTATCATGAAAAATACTGTTTTAATTTATTTAATATCTTCTGCTTCTGTTAGGTCCATATCGTTTCTGTCTTTTATTGTGCCCACCTTTGTGTGAAATATTCCCTGGGTACCTCTAGGTTTCTTGAAAAGATCTCTAGTCTTTCCCATTCTATTGTTCTCTGTTTCTTTGCATTGATCACTTAGGAAGGCTTTCTTATCTGTCCTTGCTATTCTTTGGAGCTCTGCATTCAAGTGGGTATATTTTTCCTTTTCTTCTTTGCCCTTAGTTTCTCTTCTTTCCTCAGAAAAGAAGGACTCCTCAGACAACTGTTTTGCCTTTTTGTATTTCTTTTTCTTGGTGATGGTCTTGATCACTGCCTCCCATACAATGGCACAAACCTCCATCCCTAGTTCTTCAGGCACTCTATCAGATCTAATCCCTTGAAATTATTTGTCCCTTCCACTGTATAATTGCAAGGGATTTGATTTCAGTTCAGCTCAGTTCAGTCGCTCAGTCATGTCCGACTATTTGGGACCCCATGAACTGCAGCACACCAGCTCCCGGAGTTTACCCAAACTCATGTCCATTGATTCGGTGATGCCATCAAACCATCTCATCCTCTGTCATCCCCTTCTCCTCTTGCCCTCAATCTTTCCCAGCATCAGGGTCTCTTCAAATGAGTCAGCTCTTTGCATCAGGTGGCCAAAATATTGGAGTTTCATCTTCAACATCAGTCCTTCCAATGAACACCCAGGTCTGATCTGCTTTAGGATGGATTGGTTGGATCTCCTTTCAGTCCAAGGGACTCTCAAGAGTCTTCTCCAACACCACAGTTCAAAAGCATCAATTCTTCTGCACTCAGCTTTCTTTATAGTCCAACTCTCACATCCATACATTACTACTGGAAAAATCATAGCCTTGACTAGACAGACCATTGTTGGCAAAGTAATGTCTCTGCTTTCTAATATGCTTTCTAGGTTGGTCAAAACTTTCCTTCCAAGGAGTAATCATCTTTTAATATCATGGCTGCAATCACCATCTGCAGTGGTTTTGGAGCCAAAAATAAATAAATAAATAAAGTCAGCCACTGTTTCCACTGTTTCCCATCTATTTTCCATGAAGTGATTTAGGTCATACCTGAATGGTCTAGTTGTTTTCCCTACTTTCTTCAATTTAAGTCTGAATTTGGCAATAAGGAGTTCATGATCTGAGCCACAGTCACTTTCAGTTCTTGTTTCTGCTGATGGTATAGAGCTTCTCCCGGAGAAGGCAATGGCACCCCACTCCAGTACTCTTGCCTGAAAAATCCCATGGATGAAGGAGCCTGGTAGGCTGCAGTCCATGGAGTCGCTACGAGTCGGACACGACTGAGCAACTTCACTTTCACTTTTCACTTTCATGCATTGGAGGAGGAAATGGCAACCCACTCCAGTATTCTTTCTTGGAAAATCCCAGGGATGAGGGAGCCTGGTGGGCTGCCATTTTGGGGGTCGCACAGAGTCGGACATGACTGAAGTGACTTAGCAGCAGCAACAGCAGCATAGAGCTTCTCCATCTTGAGCTGCAAAGAATATAATCAACCTGATTTCGATATTGACCATCTGGTGATGTCCATGTGTAGAGTCGTCTCTTGTGTTGTTGGAAGAGTGTGTTTGCTATGACCAGTGCATTCTCTTGGCAGAGATTGCTGGGAGAAACATTAATAACCTCAGATATGAAAATGTCACCACCCTTATAGCAGAAAGCGAAAAGGAACTAAAGAGCCTCTTGATGAATATGAAAGAGGAGAGTGAAAAAGCTGACCTAAACCACAACATTCAGAAAACTAAGATCATAGCATCCAGTGCCATCACTTCATGGAAAATAGATGGGAAAACAATGGACACAGTGACAGACTTTATTTTCTTGGGCTCCAAAATCACTGCAGATGATGACTGCAGCCATGAAATTAAAAGACATTTGCTCCTTAGAAGAAAAGCTATGACCAACCTAGACAGCATATTAAAAAGCAGAGACATTATTTTGCTGACAAAGGTACATCTAGTCAAAGCTATGGTTTTTCCATGGTCATGAATACATGTGAGAGTTGGCCCATAAAGAAAGCTGAGCATTTTGAATTGATTCGATTGAACTGTGGTGTTGGAGAAGACTGTTGAGAGTCCCTTGGACTGAAAGGAGATCCAACCGGTCAATCCTAAAGGAAATCAGTCCTGAATATTCATTGGAAGGAATGATGCTGAAGCTGAAATTCCAATCCTTTGGCCACCTGATACGAAGAACAGAGTCATTGGGAAAGACCCTGATGCTGGGAAAGATCGAATCCAGGAGAAAAAGGGGATGACAGAAGATGTGGTGGTTGGATGGCACTACTGACTCAATGGACATGATTTGGACAAGCTCCAGGAGTTGGTGATGGACAGGGAAGCCTGATGTGCTGCAGTCCATGGGGTTGCACAGCATCAGACACTATTGAGAGACCTAACTGAACTGAACTAAACTGATAAATAACCCCTATGTGGCAGTCTATGTCTTCATTTTAGTCTGTGCCTACACAAGTGGAGAAGTTGAATGACTTTGAGTCTTGACATATAACAGTTTTGTCAAGTGAGTATTATAAATTAGTGCCGTGGATGAAGCATCTGCTGGGCTATTTATGTGTCTTCCTTACAGGCCAGGTCTCCGACCTGGGAAGAGGAGAACTGAAGGAAAGGGAAGTCTAGATTAGGAAAGGAGAGATAAGGGGTACCTTTCCTGTAGAGCTCACTCTGCCCACAGTGCCGTATCCTAACTCTTGAGATGGGCAGAGATATATGTCAGGCTGAGACAGCTAGTTTTTCCAAGCCATCCCTCTGTTAATATATTCTTTAAAAATGCATATTTTAAAAATATATCTGATGATGGGTCATTTAGAGAGATGCCTCTTGAACGTCTGTCATTTTGAGATCCTTTTTTCTTTTCCCTGCTACTCTTCATTAGCATCCTAGAATATTTGGAGAGTTGCAACCTCCCTGAGGCCAATACTAGGGTTCTAGTCTTATATCTGCTACTAACTTCCAGAGTGTCCTTAGGCAAATCTCCTCCACTTCTTCAGCCTCCGTTTATTCATCTAATTTATTTGCATCAAACTCCTTCCATAAATCAGTGCAAATTTGAATGATGGCTAATACTTTACTTCAGTGACTCTAATAATTTAGTTTTTAAATGACTTTTTTCTTTTTGGTTGTGCTGGGGCTTCATTGCTTCATGTGGGCTTTGCCTAGTTGCGAAGAGTGAGGACTACTCTTTGTTGCGGTGCATGGGCTTCTCACTGCAGTGGCTTCTTGTTGTGGAATACAGGTTCTAGGTGCACAGGGTTCAGTAGTTGTTGCATGTGGGCTCGGTAGTTGTGGCACATGGGCTTAGCTGTTCCACAGCATGTGGAATCTTCTAAGACCAAGGATCAAACCTGTGTCCCCTGTATTGGTAGGCAGATTCTTATCCACTGTACGACCAAGGAAGTCCAGTGACTCTAATAATTTACATTGAGCAAGATACACACACAGATACACACACAGAGGAAACCACATACATGTGTTTCCAATACCTGTTACATACTTATTAAGAGCTTCCCACCCGCCTTGTTTTTTTTGAGTGTCATCAGCAGAGAGGTCTACAGATATAGCAGGCTCTAGATGCAGAGCTCCAGTTTCACTTCTTTGTGATTCCCTTGTATCTGTCATCCTCCATGATTTGGCTTCATTGTCAGGCTCTTGGCAAGGTGGCTACAGCAGTTCCCAGGAGTCACATCCAGATTTAACAATTTCCACAGGGAAAACAAAAGGACCACCCCTCTGTGTATTTACTTCTTAGGAGAGGGGAAACATTTCTTAGAAGCACCCTAGTGCACTTTTCACCTCTCACTGGTCCTGACTGAATCATGTTTCCATTTCTTTTTCATTTGCTGACAAAGGGAATGATTGAATCTTGAATAGCTTGCACTAATCTTTTCTGGGGAAAATGAGTACTGAAATTAACTGCTTATTAACCCTCCTTTATCCTCAAGTTGGAAATATAAAATGCTTATAGTGCAAAGATGAAGTCATTCCTACTGAAAATGATTAAACGGTCATTTTCATGATATGATTCAATAACTGCTGTCCGTTTATTCCACTCCGTGGGCCCTATGTATTTATGTGCAGAGGAAAAGGGGCCACTTCATGGAGATGGTAGTATTACTTACCATCCAAAGATGTTGTCATCCTTCTAGATTGACTTAGGTATATTATCCAGAGATGGCAAGTGTGACACAGTGTCAGTTAAGGAATAGAGTTAAATGGAAAAAGTGGTAGGCATTCATGAATTTTATTTACAGTGGTGAGCTCAGGCAGCAGGCTGTGATTCTGTTTTCTGGGTTGTCT
Source organism: Capra hircus (assembly GCF_001704415.2). Taxonomy (NCBI): domain Eukaryota; kingdom Metazoa; phylum Chordata; class Mammalia; order Artiodactyla; family Bovidae; genus Capra; species Capra hircus. The sequence goes on along the minus strand of NW_017189556.1, from coordinate 55,646 downwards.
AATGCAAACCTAGACCAGATGCTGCCTGTGACATATGGCATTGAGTGGTTAGAAGGTTACTGGCATAATGTAGGATAAGAAATTCAAAACTTCTGAATATGAGAGTACCATATTGAATCTTATGAGGGTCTCCCCATTACTGCTAAATTTGCCCTCCAAAGAAATTAAAGCATCTTTCCTGTAACCCTTACCTTGAGAAATTAGTGGGTGAGAAAAGCATCAAAAGCTTGCAAAAACACTTCTGCTGAGACTGAATATGCCATTGAGAAGTAGATGCCATTGAAATGGGCTCTCTGATTTGTAGCATATTGGAAGGAGCCAGACATAGATGAGTCTAGGCAGTGACAGTTAACATCAGTAGCAAAGAAGATATTACCATAACATACATCTGGGGATCATCTGACATGTTATATGATTGTGACAGTTAACATCAGTAGCAAAGAAGATATTACCATAACATACATCTGGGGATCATCTGACATGTTATATGATTGAATTGTGGTCCCCCTCCCCCAATTCATATGTCAAAGCCCTAATTCCGGATGTGATGATATTTGGAGAAGGGGCCTTTAAGGATATCAGTTCAGTTCAGTCGCTCAGTTGTGTCCGACTCTTTGCCACCCCATGAATCACAGGACGCCAGGCCTCCCTGTCCATCACCAACTCTCAGAGTTCACTCAGACTCACGTCCATCGAGTCAGTGATGCCATCCAGCCATCTCATCCTCTGTTGTCCCCTTCTCCTCCTGCCCTCAATCCCTCCTAGCATCAAAGTCTTGTCCAATGAGTCAACTCTTCACATGAGGTGGCCGAAGTACTGGAGTTCCAGCTTTAGCATCATTCCTTCCAAAGAAATCCCAGGGGTGATCTCCTTCAGAATGGACTGGTTGGATCTCAATCCCAAGGTTGGATCTCCTTGCAGTCCAAGGGACTCTCAGGAGTCTTCTCCAACACCACAGTTCAAAAGCATCAATTCTTCAGCGCTCAGCTTTCTTCACAGTCCAACTCTCACATCCATACATGACTACTGGAAAAACCATAGCCTTGACTAGACGGACCTTAGTCGGCAAAGTAATGTCTCTACTTTTGAATATGCTATCTAGGCTGGTCATAACTTTTCTTTCAAGGAGTAAACATCTTTTAATTTCATGGCTGCAGTCACCATCTGCAGTTATTCTGGAGCCCCAAAAAATAAAGTCTAACACTCTTTCCACTGTTTCCCCATCTATTTCCCATGAAGTGATGGGACCAGATGCCATGATCTTCGTTTTCTGAATGTTAAGCTTTAAGCCAACTTTTTCACTCTCCACTTTCACTTTCATCAAGAGGCTCTTTAGCTCCTCTTCACTTTCTGCCATAAGGGTGGTGTCATCTGCATATCTGAAGTTCTTGATATTTCTCCCGGCAATCTTGATTCCAGCTTGTGTTTCTTCCAGTCCAGCATTTCTCATGATGTATTCTGCATATAAGTTAAATAAGCAGGGTGACAATATACAGCCTTGACGTACTCCTTTTCCTATTTGTAACCAGTCTGTTTTTCCATGTCCAGTTCTAACTGTTGCTTCCTGACCTGCACACAGATTTCTCAAGAGGCAGGTCAGGTAGCCTGGTATTCCCATCTCTTTCAGAATTTTACACACTTTATTGTGACCCATACAGTCAAAGGCTTTGGCATAGTCAATAAAGCAGAAATAGATGTTTTTCTGGAACCTTCTTGCTTTTTCGATGATCCAGCGGATGTTGGCAATTTGATCTCTGGTTCCTCTGCCTCTTCTAAAACCAGCTTGAACATCAGGAAGTTCACAGTTCACATATTGCTGAAGCCTGGCTTGGAGAATTTTGAACATTACTTTAATAGCATGTGAGATGAGTGCAATTGTGTGGTAGTTTGAGCATTCTTTGGCATTGCCTTTCTTTGGGATTAGAATGAAAACGGACCATTTCCAGTCCTGTGGCCACTGCTGAGTCTTCCAAATTTGGTGGCATATTGAGTGCAGCACTTGGATGTAATCTCAAAAAATGACAGAATGATCTCTATTCATTTCCAAGGCAAACGATTCAATATCACAGTCTATGCCCCAACCAGTAATGCTAAAGAAGCTGAAGTTGAATGGTTCTATGAAGACCTACAAGACCTTGCAGAACTAACACCCAAAAAAGATGTCCTTTTCATTATAGGGGCCTGGAATGCAAAAGTAGGAAGTCAAGAAACACCTGGAGTAACAGGAAAATTTGGCCTTGGATGCAGAATGAAGCAGGGAAAAGACTAATAGAGTTTTGCCAAGAAAAGGCATTGGTCATAGCAAACGCCCTCTTCCAACAACACAAGAGAAGACTCTTCACATGGATATCACCAGACGGTCAACACCAAAATCAGATTGATTATATTCTTTGCAGGCAAAGATGGAGAAGCTCTATACAGTCAACAAAAACAAGACCAGGAGCTGACTGTGGCTCAGATCATGAACTCCTTATTACCAAATTCAGACTCAAATTGAAGAAAGTAATTGCACAATGTCATGAACCTCATTCCATAGTTCATCAGGCACTCCATCTATCAGATCTAGGCCCTTAAATCTATTTTTCACTTCCACTGTATAATCATAAGGGATTTGATTTAGGTCATACCTGAATGGTCTAGCGGTTTTCATTACTTTCTTCAATTTGACCATCCCCATGGAAAAGAAATGCAAAAAAGCACAATGGCTGTCTGGGGAGGCCTTACAAATAGCTGTGAAAAGAAGAGAGGTGAAAAGCAAAGGAGAAGAGGAAAGATATAAGCATCTGAATGCAGAGTTCCAAAGAATAGCAAGAAGAGATAAGAAAGCCTTCTTCTGGGATCAGTTAAATGCAATCATAGGGTGGGGCTCTATTCTGATATAATGGGTGTCCTTGTAAGAGGAAGAGACACTAGATCTCTCTCTCTACAAACACATTAAAAAGAGACCATGTGAAGGCACAAAGAAAAGGGGACCATCTGTAAGCCAGGAAGACAGGTCTCACCGGAAACCAATCCTGCTGGCAGTGTTATTCTTGGGCTTTCAGGCTCCAGCACTATGAGAAAATAAATGTGAGCTACTTAAGCTGCCCAGTCTGTGGCTTTTTGTTCCAGCATCCTGAGTGGACTAAAACACATGTACAGATCTCTGACCATGGATAATTAACCTTGGAGGTCCCGTGAATGAAATCTACAGATAACCCACCAAGGCCTTATTTGATTTCTGTAACCAAAAATATTCTTAGGTCTGGCCAACAGAATTGCCTAGCATTTTAGTCACCATACTAGCCTAACGAAGGAATAGCTCATGTTCGATTCCCAGGCATGATTTTTTCACACCCAGAGTCCTTAGAATAGAGAATGGTCAGGTGAATCCATTGTAACACTTGTGAAATTTCCTCTAGGCCTCACCCCAAAGTACCTGTACCAATTGATGCTGGAAACTTAGAGGGAAGCAAGACAGCCACACAACTTCCAGAGACTAACTGGAAACTTCCTTTAAGGCAAAACAACTGCCAAGGGATCAAGGACACCCTTGCAGTAGTACCTAGCACAGAGTGGACGGAGTGCTTATGGAGGTTAGGAAAAAAGTGTTCTTCTCAGAGGCTGAAACTCAGAAGGCTCAGGGAGACCCTGACCCCCTCCTCTGGGATTATTCTACCAGTTCCCAGGAACATTTAGCATCAGGTAACATCTGCACACTGCTTAGCATATGCATTTTTTGTAATTTTGGTTGATGTCAAGCCTGAAGGCATCTGAACTCCCCTGATAAAGCCAAGGACCCTCTCAAAAGGGACATTTAGGCCTCCATTTAAAACCCATCAAACCAAGCCTAACCCCTTCTTTTGTATGAGTGAAGTGAAGTGAAGTCACTCAGTCGTGTCCGACTCTTAGCGACCCCATGGACTGAGATTTGCACATATTATATAAACTTGAGAATATTAAGGACCGTGTGTGTGTGTGTGTGTGTGTGTGTGTGTGAATGTGCATACACTGTTGGAGACTAGTTCAATGTGAACACTCAAGGCCTGGGCAGAGCGAGCAGCATCCAGGAGTTGGGCAATCAGGCAAGTTGGGTGGGTCACAGGCCCACACCTGCCAGCAGGTGGGGGTATGCCAGGGACACAAAGAGAAGTACCAGAAGGATGGCCCAGGCAGGCAGATCCCCTAGGACATCTGCAGGCCACCCTAGGCCAGGTGGTGAGGGATCAGGCTAGAGCTGGCTCAGGCAAGCAGGGTTGAGGCCTGGCTCCTGAGCCCTTGCAGGGCTCCACTAGGGGCTGCCAATCACTTGGGGCCTCCATGCATGGCTGATGGAACTCAAAATGTGTCTGCCAGTTAGATTCAAGCACTCCTGGAGGTGGCCAGGGAGGTGGTCATTCCTCTCCTCCAGGTGGTCCAGGCAGGTGTTGACCTTGGTCAACATGGGGTTGATAGACACCTATTCTGCTTCTCCAGTGAAGCCGTCATCCTTGCCTTCCATTCTGACATCTGCAGTCACGCCCAGTTCCACATGGCTGCAAGACCTGGAAGGGGCTCATGCAGGCACAAGGCTCATGCGGCCTTGGAGGGAGGCAGCACAAGATGGGCGCATGGAAGGCCAAGGAGGTCGGAGGTCGGAGGTCGGAGGGCAATCATTAAAACCTTGTGCTCGCTGAAATCATCCTCCTAGGGAAAAGAAGCAAGACTGTTACAGTCTGTCTTGATTGAAGATGTGCCTGCTGAGTGGGTGGGCTCGGGTCTCTCCCCGATTATTCATAAATATCTCATAGGCTGTGGGTGTCTGCAACTCACATCTTGCCATCCCAGTCTAGGGGTCCCCAAAGCTACAATGTGTCACCTCCTGCTAGAGGGGTTCCTCAGGATGTAGATGTCAAAGAAAGTCCTATGCTCTCTCACCAGAGCTGGGTTTTACCTGTTTATCTCAGTATTATGATCTACTCATGTTAAAGAATGACTTTTCCGTTAAGATGTGAGCTACCAGACTTAGCTATGCAAGTCCAAGTCAGCAGCCAGGAGAGAAACAGGCTGAGATTTGGATGTGGGGGAGTGGGTCTTCTTCTCACCTGTACTCCTACTACAGTATCAGCAGGTATTAATTTAAAAAAATTAATCAATTGACACGTTTTGCATTTTATAGGATAGCAAGGGATTTTGGACCTGGGGAGGACTTGAGTGGAGTGTGCATACATTTTTTTTTTTATTGAGGGCTTTTTAATGGGCCAGGCTATATATGCCTCCCTCACAATCATTGCTGTGAGGATAAATATGGTGATGAATGGTCATCTATTTCTATGTGTCTGGTAAGTGTCAGAGCTATCCTAACGTTCTGTTGCTTCCTATAACCTCTGTGCTCCAACTGGTTGTACCTCTGAAAACACTGAAATCACCTTCTGCACCTTCTGAGAGACGCAGAATTAAGACTGGGTGTGGAAGTTTGCCCCCATCCTTTTCTTCCATAATCCACTACATAATGGTCTCTGCTCACCCTGCTGGAATAGACTGCTCCAGGAAGCATCCTGACTTCAGAAATTTCCGGGCAGAGACAAACTCTCTTCTCCTGTCTACTGCCCCATACTCCCTGGCCACTGGAGGAAGAGCTATGAGGTTCGGAAGGAGCAAATCACCCTTCTTATCAAGAGGAAGTAAAATGGGATAGCTTATCCTTATGGGAATTACAGAGATTTTGGCCACCATCCAAGAGTTCAAAAAGCACTTGTTATTCTTACTACACCCAGGCTAATGTGGATCCACAGCTAAAACAGACTCTTGATGCTAGTAGGTCAGCCTCTTGGCTCTTATCATGTAGCAGATCCTGTGATGCCCAAAATGTTTAGGTTGAATCAGTATGCTTTCTGTATGGAGCATATGGCAAGGAGAATCACAGCTCAGGCTGCTAGGAGGTAATATCCACTATGAACCTGGAACCCATTTATGGTGCTGTTTCTCCCATTGCCAAGATTTGCAAGTTTCAGAAACATACTAGCAAGGATATGCTCAAAATCCTTCAAGCTAGACTTTAGCAGTACATGAACTTTCAGGTGTAAAAGTTGAGTTTAAAAAGGCAGAGGAATCAAAGATCAAATTGCCAACATTTGTTCGATCATGGAGAAAGCACAGGAATTCCAGAAAAACATCTACTTCTGCTTCACTGACTGCACTAAGGCCTTTGATTGTGTCAGTCAGTTCAGTTCAGTTCAGTCGCTTAGTCATGTCCGACTCTTTGCGACCCCATGAATCACAGCACACCAGGCCTCCCTGTCCATCACCAACTCACAGAGTTTACTCAAATTCATGTCCATCGAGTCGGTGATGCCATCCAGCCATCTCATGCTCTGCTGTCCCCTTCTCTTCCTGCCCCCAATCCCTCCCAGCATCAGAGTCTTTTCCAATGAGTTAACTCTTCACATGAGGTGGCCAAAATATTGGAGTTTCAGCTTCAGCATCAGTCCCTCCAATGAAAACCTTGGACTGATCTACTTTAGGATGGACTGGTTGGATCTCCTTGCAGTCCAAGAGACTCTCAAGAGTCTTCTCCAACACCACAGTTCAAAAGCATCAATTCTTCAGTGCTCAGCTTTCTTCACAGTCCAACTCTCACATCCATACATGACCACTGGAAAAACCATAGCCTTGACTAGATGGACCTTTGTTGGCAAAGTAATATCTCTGCTTTTCAATATGCTATCTAGGGGTGGACCGCAACAAACTGTTGAAGATTCTTAAAGAGATGGGAGTACTAGATCACCTTATCTGTTCCTGAGAAACCTGTATGCAGGTCAAGAAGCAACAGTTAGAATGAAACAACTAACTAGTTCTAAATTGGGAAAGGAGTATGACAAGACTGTATATTATGACCCTGCTTATTTAACTTATATGCAGAGTACATCATGTGAAATGCTGGGCTGGATGAAGCACAGGCTGAAATCAAGATTCCTGGGAGAAATATCAGTAACTTCAGATATGTAGATGATGCCACTCCAATGGCAGAAAGTGAAAAGGAACAAAAGAGCCTCTTGATCAGGGTAAAAGAGAAGAGTGAAGAAGCTGACTTGAAACTCAACATTCAAAAAACTAAGATCATGGCATCCAGTCCTATCACTTCGTGGCAGATAAGAAGGGGGAAAGTGGGAGCAGGGACATATTTTATTTTCTTGTGTTAGTTACTCTGTTGTGTGCAACTCTTTTTGACCCCATGGACTGTAGCCCACCAGGCTCCTCTGTCCATGGAATTTTCTAGGCAAGAATACTGGAGTGGGTTGCCATTGCCTTCTCCAGGTGACCTTTCTGATGCAAGGATCGAACCTGGGCCTCCTGCATTGTAGGCAGCTTCTTTACCATCTGAGCCACCTTCATTTTCTTAGGCTCCAAAATCACTGTGGACAGTGACTGCAGCCATGTAATTAAAAGAAGTTTGCTCCCTGGAAGGAAAGCTATGACAAACCTAGACAGTGCACTAAAAAGCAGAGATATCACTTTACAGACAAAGGTCCATGTAGTCAAAGCTATGGTACTTTTTCCGGTAGTCATGTACAGGTGTGAGAAGGCTGAGCACCGAAGGATTGATGCCTTCAAATTGTGGTGTAGAAGACTCTTGAGAGTCCCTTGGACTGCAAGGAGATCAAACCAGTCAATCCTAAAGGAAATCAACCCTGAATATTCATTGAAAAGACTGTTGCTGAAACTGAAACCAAAGGTCACCTGATGCGAAGAGCCAGCTCATTGGAAAACATCCCGATGCTTGGAAAGATTGAAGGCAAAAGGAGAAGGGTGAAGCAGAGGATTAGATGGTTGGATAGCATCACTGACTCAATGGACATGAATTTGAGCAAACTCTGGAGACAGCAGAGGACAGAAGAGCCTGGCATGCCGCAGTCCATTGTGTTGCAAAGACACAGATATAACTTAGGGACTGAATAACGACAACAACATGATCTATAGTAGTTTCCCTCTTTCATTCCTGATATTGATGATTGGTGTACTTTCTCTTTTTTCTTCATTAATTTTGGTGATGATTATAAATTCCATGGTTTTTTAAAATGGATTCTTTTGCTAATTTTCTCCATGGCTCGTCTTCTATTTCATTGACTTAAGCTCTTAGTTCTATTATTTCATTGTTTCTACTTATTTTGGATTTACTTTTCCAGCTTCTCTACATGGGAACTTAGGGCATTGCTTTTATACCTTTCTTTTATAATATATTCATTTAAATCAATAAATTTTCTTATCACTTCTTTTGTTGCCTCCCAGTAATTTTGATGTTTTATTTTCATTATTATACCATTTGAAAATTTTTCTAAATTCTGTTGTGCTTTCTTCTTTGATCCATGGGTTTTCCAGAAGTATGATGTTGAATTTCTAAGTATTTGGAGATATATTATCGTTATTAATTTGCAATAGGATGCAACTGTGGACTCAGGTAACTTACTATATAAAATTTCTCTTTCTATTGAGACTTGTTTCATGGCCTGGCATTTGGTCTGCCCAGGTGAATGTACAGTGTGTTCTTGCAAATAATCTATATTCTGCAATTGTTAGATATACTATTCTATAAAGTGTCAGTGAAGTAAAGGTGATTGATAATGTCAAACAGATCTTCCATCTATTTACTGATTTCTTGCCTAGTTGTTGTATCAATCACTGAAGCAGTGATGTTAAAACTTCCAACTAAAATTGTGGAAATATCTCCTCCCTTTAGTCTGTCAAATTTTCTTTCAGATATTTTAAGTTCTCTTATTGGGTGCAAATACACTTATGAATTCTATATGCCCCTGATTAACTGATCCTTATATCATTATTACCATTTATCTCAAGTAATATCGTATTTAACTCTACTTTGTCTAGTATTAATATCACCTTTCCCACTGTCTTATGCTAACCCTTTGCATGGTGTATCATTTTGAATCCTCTTACTATCAACCATCTATGTCTTTATATTTTATATATATATATATATATATAATGGAAGTATACTTCACTTACAATATTCAGGTGCACAGAAATTTGATTCAGTTAAACATATGCACATACATTATTTTTAAATTACTTTCCATTATAGGTTATTGCAAGATATTGATTATAGTTCCCTGTGCTACACAGTAAAATTTTGTTGCTTGTTGCAGTTCTATCTTTTAAATTAGAAAGAAATCTAGCAATCTACTCATACTGTCAAACATGTATAATCAAAATGTAAAATTTTTAGTTAGCCAAAAATAGTGTTTTCTAAATATATGTATATATATATGCATACTATTTATATATATGTTTACAAAAGCTTTTCTAGTGTGCTTGATAAAGGCTTGGGAAAGAATATCAGGGGAAAAAAGAGATGGAGAAATTGGAAAAGAGAAACTAAGTGAAACAGGAAAAAAGACACAGATGTGTATAACGGACTTTTGGACTCAGAGGGAGAGGGAGAGGGTGGGATGATTTGGGAGAATGGGAATTCTAACATGTATACTGTCATGTAAGAATTGAATCGCCAGTCCATGTCTGACGTAGGGTGCAGCATGCTTGGGGCTGGTGCATGGGGATGACCCAGAGAGATGTTGTGGGGAGGGAGGTGGGAGGGGGGTTCATGTTTGGGAACGCATGTAAGAATTAAAGATTTTAAAATTAAAAAAAAAATTAAAAAAAAAAACACCACTCTATACAGAAGATCATGCTTAAGAATTCATTTTACTAATACACATTTAAACAGACAAAGCTCTATTTTTTTATTAGCAATGATTCTATTTGCACTACATAGTTTCAAATGTATAGGGTTTGACAGTTTTAATTTTTGTATTTAGTAAAGAATAATAAAGATGAAATAAGCATACAATAAAAAATATATATATATAAAATAGAAAAAGTAAAACTAAATAAAAGTAAAAGAGCTTTATATAGTCCAGTTTTTTTAATTTAATTTTTTAGTTGAAGGACAATTGCTTTACATAACAGGTTTTTTAAAACATGACTGCTCATTAGAAACATATCTGAACCTTTGGAGAAAAAGAGCAATACTTGGGTATTTGCATTTTCCAAAAAATTTCCAACATAATTCTTATATGTACCTGGATTTTAAAAAGTGATTACAGGTTCTTCCAGTAAATTGTAGTTTTGGTTATATAGAATTTTATTATCTTTCTGTTGACCAATTGTCCTACAATGGTATTGAGTATTAGTTACCTAATCACAATAGTAAAAGACGCTAATCGGTTTTCACAATCAATAGCCAGAAAAAAAATACAAGATAATTACAATTTCAAGCTCTAATGGGAACAATATTGCATAGGAACCTGGAATCTTAGGTCCATGAATCAAGGCAAATTGGAAGTTGTCAAACAGGAGATGGCAAGAGTAATCGTCAGTATTCTAGGAATCAGCAAACCAAAATGGACTGGAATGGGTTAATGTAACTCAGATGACCATTATATCTACTACTGTGAGCAGGAATCCCTTAGAAGAAATGGAGTAGCCATCAGAGTCAACAAAAGTGTATGGAATGCAGTACTTGGATGCAACCTCAAAAACGACACAATAATCTCTGTTCGTTTCCAAGGCAAACCGTTTAATATCATGGTAATCCAAGTTTCTGCCCAGACCAGTAACACTAAAGAAGCTGAAGTTGAACAGTTCTATGAAGACCTACAAGACCTTTTAGAACTAACACCCCACCCCCCACCCCCAACCCCCACCCCCCCTGCCCCCCCGCAAAAGATGTCCTTTTCATTATAGGGGACTGGAATGCCAAAGTAGGAAGTCAAGAAAAACCTGAGGTAACAGGCATATTTAGCCTTGGAGTACAGAATGAAGCAGCACGAAGGGTAATAGAGTTTGGCCAAGAGAACACACTTGTCATAGCAAACAACCTCTTCCAAAACACAAGAAAAGATGCTACACATGGACATCACCAGATGGTCAACACCAAAATCAGATTGATTATATTCTTTGCAGCCAAAGATGGAGAAGCTCTATACAGTCAGCAAAAACAAGACTGGGAGCTGACTGTGGCTCAGATTATGAACTCCTTATTGCCAAATTCAGACTTAAATTGAAGAAAGTGGGGGAAACCACTAGACCATTCAAGTATGAACTAAATCAAATCCCTTATGATTATACAGTGGAAGTGACAAATAGATTTAAGGGGCTATATCTGATAGACAGAGTGCCTAAAGAACTATGGACGGAGACTTGTGACATTGTGCAGGAGACAGGGATCAAGACCATCCCCAAGAAAAAGAAATGCAAAAAAGCAAAATGGCTGTCTGAGGAGGCCTTGCAAATAGCTATGAAAAGTAGAAAAGTGAAAAGCAAAAGAGAAAATGAAAGATATACCCATTAGATTGCAGAGTTCCAAAGAATAGCAAGGAGAGATAAGAAAGCCTTCCTCAGTGATCAGTGCAAAGAAATAGAGTGAAATAATAGAATGGGAAAGACTAGAGATCTCTTCAAGAAAATTAGAGATACCAGGGGAACATTTCATGCAAATAAAGGACAGAAATGGTATACATCTAATGGAAGTAGAAGATATTAAGAAGAGGTGGCAAAAACATACAGAAGAACTGTACAAAAAAGATCTACACGACCCAGATAATCACGATGGTGTTATCACTCACCTAGAAAAAGACATCCTGGAATATGAAGTCAAGTGAGCCTTAGGAAGCATCACTATGAACAAAGCTAGTGGAGGTGATGGAATTCCAGTTGAGATACTGCAAATCCTGAAAGATGATGCTGTGAAAGTGCTGCACTTGATATGCCAGCAGATTTGGAAAACTCAACAGTGGCCACAGGACTGGAAAAGGTCAGTTTTCATTCTAATCCCAAAGAAAGGCAATGCCAAAGAATGTTCTAGCTACTGCACAATTGCACTCATCTCACATGCTACTTAAGTAATGCTCAAAATTCTCCAAGCCAGGCTTCAGAAATATGTAAACCATGAACTTCCTGATGTTCAAGCTGGTTTTAGAAAAGTCAGAAGAGTTCAGTTCAGCTTAGTCTCTCAGTCGTGTCCGACTCTTGTGACCCCATGAACTGCAGCACGCCAGGCCTCCCTGTCCATCACCAACTCTTAGACCCCACCCAAACCCATGTTCATCGAGTCAGTGATGCCATCCAACCATCTCATCATCTGTCGTCCACTTCTCCTACTGCCCTCAATCTTTCCCAGCATCAGGGTCTTTTCAAATGAGTTAGCTCTTCACATCAGGTGGCCAAGGTATTGGAGTTTCAGCTTCAACATCAGTCCTTCCAATGAACACCCAGGACTGATCTACCTTAGGATGGATTGGTTGGATCTCCTTGCAGTCCAATGTACTCTCAAGGGTCTTCTCCAACACCACAGTTCAAAAGCATCAATTCTTTGGTGCTCAGCTTTCTTTATAATCCAATTCTCACATCTGTACATGACCTCTGGAAAAACCATAGCCTTGACTACACGGACCTTTTTTGGCAAAGTAATGTCTCTGCTTTTTAATATGCTGTCTAGATAAGTCATAATTTTCCTTTCAAGGCGTAACCATCTTTTCATTTCATGGCTCCAATCACCATCTGCAGTGATTCTGGAGCCCCGAAAAATAAAGTCTGACACTGTTTCCACTGTTTCCCCATCTATTTGCCAAGAAGTGATGGGACCGGATGACATGATCTTAGTTTTCAGAATGTTGAGCTTTAATCCAATTTTTTCACTCTCTTCTTTCACTTTCATCAAGAGGCTCTTCTTCACTTTCTGCCATAAGGGTGGAGTCATCTGCATATCTGGAGGTTATTGATATTTCTCCTGACAAACTTGATTCCACCTTGTGCTTCCTCCAGCCCAGCGTTTCTCATGATGTACTCTGCATATAAGTTAAATAAGCAGGGTGACAATATACAGCCTTGATGTACTCCTTTTCCTATTTGGAACCAGTCTGTTGTTCCATGTCCAGTTCTAACTATTGCTTCCTGACCTGCACACAGATTTCTCAATATCAGGTGGCCTGATATTCCCATCTCTTTAAGAATTTTCCACAGTTATTGTGATCCACACAAAGGCTTTGGCATAGTCAATAAAGCAGAAATAGATGTTTTTCTGGAACTCTCTTGCTTTTTCAATGATCCAGCCCATGTTGGCAATTTGATCTGTGGTTCCTTGGCCTTTTCTAAAACCAGCTTGAACATCAGGAAGTTCACAGATCACATATTGCTAAAGCCTGGCTTCGAGAATTTTAAGCATTGCTTTACTAGCATGTGAGATGAGTGCAATTGTGTGGTAGTTTGAGCATTCTTTGGCATTGCCTTTCTTTGGAATTGGAATGAAAACTGACCTTTTCCAGTCCTTTGGCCACTGCTGAGTTTTCCAAATGTGCTGGCATATTCAGTGCAACATTTTCAAAGCATCATCTTTCAGGATTTGAAATAGCTCAATTGGAATTCCATCACCTCCACTAGCTTTATTCATAGTGATGCTTCCTAAGGCTCACTTGACTTCACATTCCAGGATGTCTTTCTAGGTGAGTGATCACACCACCGTGATTATCTGGGTAGTGAAGATCTTTTTTGTATAATTCTTCTGTGTATTGTTGCCACTTGTTCTTAATATCTTCTAGTTCTGTTAGGTCTCTACCATTTCTGTCCTTTATTGAGCCCTTCTTTGCATAAAATATTCCCTTGATATCTGTAATTTTCTTGAAGAGATCTCTAGTCTTTCCCATTCTATTGTTTTCCTCTATGTCTTTGCATTGACTGCTGAGGAAAGCTTTTTTATCTTTCCTTGCTATTCTTTGGAACTCTGCATTCAAATGGGTATATCTTTCCTTTTCTCCTTTGCTTTTTGCTTTCCTTTTTTTCACAACTATTTGTAAGGCCTCCTCAGACAGGCATTTTTATTTTTTGCATTTCTTTTCCTTGGGGATGGTCTTGATTCCTGTCTCCTGTATAATGTAACAAACCTACATCCACATTTCATCAGGCACTCTATCAGATCTAGTCCCTTAAATCTATTTCTCACTTTTACTGTATAGTCATAAAGGATTTGATTTTGGTCATACCTGAATGGTCTAGTGGTTTTCTCCACTTTCTTCAATTTCAGTCTGATTTTGGCAATAAGGAGCTCATGATCTGAGCCACGGTCAGCTCCCAGTCTTGTTTTTGCTGACTGTATAGAGCTTCTCCATCTTTTGCCCCATAGAACATAATCAATCTGATTTCAGTGTCGACCATCTGGTGATGTCTATGTGTAGAGTCTTCTCTTATGTTGTTGCAAGAGGGTGTTTGCTATGACCAGTCCATTCTTCTGGCAGAACTCTATTGGCCTTTGCTCTGCTTCATTCTGTACTCCAAGGCCAAATTTTCCTGTTACTCCAGGTGTTTCTTGACTTCTTACTTTTTTATTCCAATCCCCTATAATTAAAAGAACATATTTTGGGGGTGTTAGTTCTAAAAACGTCTTATAGGTCTTCATGGAAATGATCAACTTCAACTTCTTCAGCATTACTGGTGGGAGCATAGACTTGGATGACCATGATATTGACTGGTTTGCCTTGGAAACAAACAGAGATCATTCTGTCATTTTTGAGATTGCATCCAGGTATTGCATTTCAGACTCTTCTGTTGACTATGATGGCTACTCCATTTTTTCTTTGGGATCCCTGCCCACAGTAATGGTCATCTGAGTTCAATTCACCCATTCCAGTCCATCTTAGTTTCCTGACTCCTAGAACGTCGATGTTCACTCTTGCCATCTCCTGTTTGACCACTTCTAATTTGCCTTGACTCATGTACCTAACATTCCAGGTTCTTGTGCAATATTGCTTTTTACAGCATCGAACCTTGCTTCTATCACCAGTCCCATGCACAACTTGGTGGTGTTGTTATTTTGGCTCCATCCATTCATTCTTTCTGGAGTTATTTCTCCAGTAGCTCTATTTCTGCTTTATTAACTATGCCAAAGCCTTTGTTCTCTGTTGATCACAATAAACTGTGGAAAATTCTGAAAGAGACGGGAATACCAGACCACCTGACCTGCCTCTTGAGAAATCTGTATGCAGGTCAGGAAGCGACTGTTAGAACTGAACATGGAACAACAGACTGGTTCCCAATCGGAAAAGGAGTATGTCAAGGCTGCATATTGTCTCCCTGCTTATTTAACTTATATGGAGAGTACATCATGAGAAACGCTGGGCTGGATGAAGCACAAGCTGAAATCGAGATTGCTGGGAGAAATATAAAAATCCTCAGATATGCAGATGACAACACTCTTATGGCAGAAAGTGAAGAATAATTAAAGAGCTTCTTGATGAAAGTGAAACAGAAGAGTTGAAAAGTTGAATTAAAGCTCAACATTCAGAAAACTAAAATCATGGCTTCCAGTCCCATCACTTCATGGCAAATAGATGGATAAACAGTGGAAACAGTGGCTGATTTTACTTTTTGGGGTCCAAAATCACTGTAGATGGTGACTGCAGCCATGAAATGAAAAGACACATACAGTTGGAATGACAGTTATCGTCAACCTAGACAGCATATTAAAAAGCAGAGACATTACTTTGCCAACAAAGGTCCATCTAGTCAAGGTTATGGTTTTTCCAGTGGTCATGTATGGATGTGAGAGTTGGACTATAAAGAAAGCTGAGTGCCGAAGAATTGATACTTTTGATCTTTGATGTTGGAGAAGACACTTGAGAGTTCCTTGGACTACAAGGAGGTCCAACCAGTCCATCCTAGAGGAGATCAGTCCTGAGTGTCCATTGGAAGGACTGATGCTGAAGCAGAAACTCCAACACTTTGGCCACCTGATGTGAAGAGCTGATTCATTTGAAAAGACCCTGATGCTGGGAAAGATTGAGGGTAAGAGGAGAAGGGGACGACAGGGGATGAGATGGTTAGATAGTATCACCGACTCAATGAACATGAGTTTGGGTAAGCTCTGAGAGTTGGTGATGGAGAGTGAGGCCTGGCATGCTGTTGTCCATGGGATCACAAAGAGTTGGACATGACTCAGCGACTGAACTCTACTAAATGGGAACATGATTAACTTAACAACATAAAATTATTACATACAATTTGGGAGGTCAAGCAGAATGATGTGGTACGTGGAAGTGCATATATGCACATGTTTTCATCTGCTCAGCCAGTCTATATCTTTTGGTTAGTGCATTTAGTTCATTTAAATTTAAGGTAATTATTGAAGATGCCATCAGGCTCTTGGACTCTGTACCTGCCACCACAGTCCGTCACTTCCAGCAATCAGCCGAGAAGCTGATTGTAGAGAAGGGAGCTCTGGAAGCCCTGGCAGCAGCCCTGGCCCACATTTCTGGTGCCACTTCGGTAGACCAGTGCTCCTTGATCAACTCTGAAGTGGGCTTTGTGACCATGATCTTCCGGTGCTCAATTAAAATGCCAAACATTAGTTATGCTTGAGTAGAACTTAAAGAGCAGCTGTGTGAGGATATTGATTCCAAAGTGAAGGGAATTGTCTTTCTCAAAGAAAATCAGGGTATTTGCTTTGATATCCCTAATGTATCAGTAACAGAAGTACAGGAAAAGTGGCATGATTTATAGTGCTGGCAGCTTTCTGTGGACACGGAGCAACCAGAGCTAAAAGGTCCATGGGAAGCATATCACAACTTCTCAGGACAGCGGGAAGGCTTCAGGGGACAGTGTGAGGGCAACTGAGGTGTCAGGGGACAGCGGGAAAGAAGTAGAAACTTCAGAGGACAGTGATCGGGAGGTGGCAACAAAAGTAACAGATTCCAAAAAAAGGCCAGAAGTGGAGTTTTAATAAAGCATTTGGACAATAACTTGAAGTAGAGGATTTATTTGGCAAAACCAGAACTATGTCCAGCAATGTGGAACTGAACATTATTTTTCATACAAAGATATAAGCACATTGTATTTCCTTCTTGACCACTTGCCCAGTCCCCATCTCTTTGAGAGAGAAAAGCTTCATCTAAATCATTTCATCTGATTGATGACTGTCATTTATAACTTTATTGCTACTTCTGTCTTGGGTATTCCTTTGGAAAAGTTGTATGGATTCATTACATATTCTAATGTATTGTTTATAGATTATAAGCTAAAGTCAAGCATGTATCTGCTGATACTTTTTAAGTTGACCTACCTTTATACTTAGAAATGTCTTTTAATAGTAGGCTTCCCTGGTGGCTCAGATGTTAAAGACTCTCCTGCAATGCAGGATCCCTAGGTCGGGAAGATCCCCTGGAGAAGGAAATGGCAACCCACTCCAGTAATCTTGCCTGGAGAATTCCATGAACAGAGGAGCCTGGCAGGCTGCAGTCCATGGGGTTGCAAAGAGTCAGGCATGACTGAACAACTGTCACTCAACTATCACTCATGATCCTATTATCATTTTCTTAATTGTTTTGGGTTTATTTTCCATAGATCTTTTCCTTCCCTTGTATTTCCTGCCTAAAAAAGTTCCTTTAGCATTTGTTGCAGACCTGGTTTTGTGGTGTTAAATTTTCTTAAATTTTATTTGTCAGGAAGCAATAGGACAGAATTTTTCTTTCAGAATTTTGATTTCTCCATCAAATCTGAATAAGAATCTTCCTGGGTAGAATATTCTTGGTTGTAGGTTCTTCCCTTTCATCATTTTTAATATATTGTGCCATTCCCTTCTGGCTTGTAGTGTTCCTATTGAGAAATCAGCTGATAACCTGGTGGGAGTTCCCTTGTATATTTTCATTTTTCCCTATTGCTTTTAATCTCTGTTTAATTTTTGTCAGTCTGATTACTGTGTCTTGGTGTGTTCCTCCTTGGTTTTATTCTGCCTGGGACTCTCTGGAACTCCTTCTCCTTCTGGAACCCCAAAAATGCAAATGTTGGCACATTTAATGTTGTTCCAGAGGTCTCTTAAGGTGTCTTTTTTTCTTTTTCATGCTTTTTTTTTTTTTCTATATTCGGTTCTGTGGCAGTGATTTCCACCATTCTGTCCTCCAGGTCACTTATCTGTTCTTCTGCCTCAGTTATTCTGCTATTGATTCTTTCTAGTGTATTATTCATCTCGGTTTGTTCTTTAGTTCTTCTAGGTCTTTGGTAAACATCTTGCATCTTCTCCATTGATTTCCTAAGATCCTGGATCATCTTCACTATCATTATTCTGAATTCTTTTTCTGGAAGGTTGCCTATCCCCACTTCATTTAGTTGTTTTTCTGGGATTTTATCTTGTCCCTTTATCTGGGAGATAACTTTCTGCTTTTTCATTGTAACTTTCTGTAATATGGTTTTTGTTCTAGCTACTGTGGGATCATGGTTACTGTTGCTTCTTCTGTCTTCCCTCTGATGGAGGAGGCTAAAAAGCTTGTGTAAGACTCCTGATGGGAGGGACTGGCAGTGGGAAAATCTGGGTTTTTCTCTGGTGGGCAGGGCCTTGCTCAATAAAGCTTTAATTCAGGTATCTGATGATAGGTGGGGTTGTGCTCCCTCCTTGTTTTCTGTTTGGCCTGAGATAACTTAGCCCTGGGGTCTACAGGCTCTATGGGAGGGTTTAAGAGGGCTTATTCCAAAGGGGACCTTCCAAAACTGCTGCTGCCAGTTCTCCCATCGTTATGATGAGCCCTTGCTAACCCACACCTCCACAGGAGGCCCTCCAACCCTAGCAGGTAGTTTTGGTTCAGTCTCCTGTGGGGTCACTCTTCCTTTCCTCTGGGTCTTGGTGTTCACAAGGTTTTGTTTGTGCCCTCCAAGCCTGGAGTCTCTGTTCCCCCCCAGTCCTTTGTAAGGCCTTCAAGGTCAGATTCCCTGGGGATTTCCAGGCCCTTTTGTTAGATCCCCATGCTGGGAAGCCTGATGTGGGGTTCAGAACTTTCACAACAGTGGGAGAACTTCTTCGGTATCATTGTTCTCCAGTTTCTGGGTCACGAACCTGGCAGGTATGGGATTTGATTTTATTGTGATTACACACCTCCTACCCTCTCACTGCAGCTTCTTCTTTGTCTTTTGATGTGGGCTATCTTTTTTTGATGGGTTCTAGCACTCTTCTGTCGATGCTTGTTCAACAGCTAGTAGTGATCTTGGTGCTCTTGCAAGAGGAGATGAGCACATGTCCTTCCACTCCACCATCTTCTATGCTTTTATTTTATTTCTCATTTTATTTTATTTGTATATTTTATTTTCTTGTTGACAGAAGAAGTCTTGCTTATTTTATTATATTGTTATAATCTCTGCCTTTCAATTAGAGTGTTTAGTCGATTGACATTTAATGCAGTTTTTCAAATGGTTAGGACCTAGAACTATCGTTCTACTGCCTATCCCATGTATTTTTGATCCTGTATTCTCTTTCCTATCTTGGTAAATCAAAAATTTTTTTTCATTTATCTGTTATATCTTTGGCTATACCTCTTTGCATTGTTTTTTAGTGGTTGCTCTACTTGGAGTTAATACTGTACATAAATGTAAGAACTCTTCTACTACATAAATTCATTCCTCCTCAACCTCATCCTTTATGCTGTAGTTACCATATATATTTCTACTGCAAATTTTATAAGCCCTATAATATGTTATCAAATTTTTACTTTAATAAATCAGGTGTTATTAAAAATTAAGAGAAAATATTAATATTTACCCATATATTTACCATTTCTAGTATTCTTCAAATCAAGGTTTCTTGCTGGGGTCCAGCCCCAGCAGGATCCAGGGGTACCCTCAGGGGAGATGGTTTCAGCAAGAAAGATTTAGAGAGAGATAAAGAAAGAATGTTGCAGATAAGAAAATAAAGGAGAGAAAGAGGTTGATATTCCTTGGTTTATGCAGAAAGCCAATAAGGCCCCAGCACGGGACTTGCTCTGTTCACATAGGCCACAGGCACCCTCTTGATGGGGAGAAAGTGCAGAGCACCTTCTCAAGAGGGTCTTAGAAGCCCGGGCAGGAAAGTGAACTCAGAGAGCCTCTACGCTCCAAGGGATCAGCCTGAAAAAAGAAAGGGAGAGAGAGAAAGAAAGAATGACATGGGGAGACCAAGCTTCAGTGAGTGAGGCCTGTAACTTTATTTTCAAAAGGAACTTTTATACCTTGACTTGTACATAGAGGGAAATGAAAGACGCAAAGTCATGCAGAGTCAGCCCAAACATTACATCTGTTTTGTCTTTATCGAAACCAGGATTTTTTCTGCATACCTTTCCCATGAATGTTGTGTATATTATCTTCTGGCCTTGGAGGCCTGTGGACATTTTATGACCCTCTTTTGATAAAGGCTGCTCAACCAGAAATCTTATTGTCCCTTGAAGTGTTTTTTCTTTATATTTCTAATCTATGTCAGCCTCAGAAAGTATTAAACAGAGTTACATTCTCACGGAGCAAAGGTGCAGTGAGTTACAACAAAGAAAGAACTTATTAGCTCAAAGGTCTGATGTGGTTAATTCCAAGGCTACTACTTGTTTTTCTTACATTACAACTATGTTAACTAAGGCACTCCCAGGTGCACAGTGGATAAGGGATATGGGAACTTGGCAGCAAGCATTGGCTCAACAGTGAAATCCTACACCAGCACTATTCTAATAGTTTTTAACTCTTTGAAAGGCTCTATATTTTTAGAATGTTTTAGGCTTCCCATGTCTCTCACAGTTGGAAGGTTGTGAACAATCACATGCGTAGACCTGCCAGGCAAGCTAGAATGCCAACAGAGGGGGTTTGAATTGAAATATTCCTTTCATGCCCAAGAGACTTATCAACTAGAGCCCTAAGTTGATTTTTTCCAGAGAAAGGTGGTCGGGGATAGCCCCCTGTTAATGTCAGAAGAGTTGGTGAAAGGCACAAAATAGTAAGACAGACAAATTCTGGTTTTGGGGTAGATGCTCGAGCAGGTCCAGGGGGTCCCTCGAGTCCTGATCTGACTTGCTCGTCAGGTCTCTTCCACATGACCTTGTCATGGCTGGGATCTCCCTTGCTGGCTCCTGGCAGTTTCTTGCTACAACCATATTTCTTCAGATTGAAATGCCTCTTTTAGCATTCTTTTAGTGCAGACCTGTTGATGAATTCTCTTAGCTTTCCTCTATCTCAAAATATACTTATTTCACCTTCATTCTTGAAGGATATGTTCCCTGTATATAGAATTCAGGGTTGAAATTTTTTTTTCCTTTCAGCACTTCAAAGATGCTGTTTCACTGTCTCATGGATTCCACTGTTTCTAAAGAGAATTCAGTGAAAATTCTTGTTAATGTACTCCTATGTGTAACCCTGACTGAGTTCTTTTTCTTTGCTAAGATTTCTTAGTTTATAAATGTATTGTTCCCTTGGACCATTTTTTTCTATTTTTACATTTTACATGTTTACATCTTAGCACTTTACATTTATACCTTTACATTAGACTGTTGATTGTGTATTTAGGTCATAATAAACACAGTAACCAAAGTGTTTATTATAACACTCATAAATGTTTATTATAACTGCCATAGTATTGGTGTATAACATTCATTCATATACTCATCCATTCTATAAGAATCTACTATGTACATACTGTATTAGACATGGTCCTATTTCCTAAGAACTCAGAAACAAACTAGAAATGGTCTCCAAAGTGGTAAGGATGAGCAAGTATATAATTAATGGAATGCTGTGATATGACTGAGGTGGTGATAGAGTGTATGCAGAGTATAGCAGGAACACCAGGTAAGCAGATCTATTAGGAAGGGTCAGAAAAATCCTCACAGAGATGACCACTGAATTGGTGTAGGGGAGGTTGAAGAATATCAGAGGAAGTTGTCCAGTGAGTAAATGGGCTTAGGGATGTGGAGAACAGAAGAGAATTTGATCCTGGATATCCAAGTGGTCTTTAGATCTGAGTTGGTTTGTGAACTTGAGGGAATGGCTGACATCCCCCAGATGGTTTCAGGTAGCCTAAGAAGATGAGGGTGAAAGAGAACTGATCTGAGCCTTAGTCACCAAAGGCGACCTGGGCAGGATGTGTTAGAACTGAGGGCCAATCTCCAAGCCTGAGACACCCAGAATAAATTCTTAATACTTCAACAACACAGACTCTGGATCAAAAAAATCTGCTTTATAATGCCAGCTGTGTAGCCTTAAAGAGATTGCTAAAAATCTATTCTGTTCATTTTCTGTAACAACAGAATGGGAGTAATAATAGTACCTGCCTCAGGTCATTATAAGAATAAGCTGAGACACTATTTATACTTACCTGGTGGATCAGTGATAAAGAAATCGCCTGCCAAGCAGGAAAAGTGGGTTCCATCTCTGGGTCAGGAAGATCCCCTGGAGAAGGGAATCAAAATCCACTCCAGTATTCTTGCCTGGGAAATCCCATGGACAGAGGAGCCTGGCAGGCTAGAGTCCATGGGGTCACAAGAGTCTGAGATAGCAGATAAACAACAACATTATTTACACAGTAGTGCCTGGCACATATCAAACTATCATCAAATAGTAACTTTTGTTATCAATTCATTATTAAAATGGATGTGAGAGACTGGGGAAGAAATTTTAATCCCTTAACCAGTAGATTGGAGCACAGGTGTATTCATTTACTTAAGAAATATTTTGGAGCACCTACTATATGCTAGACACAATTTTTTTGTTGTTGTTGTTTTACTGGAGAAAAACAGTATCTGTTTTCAGCTTTAAGACCTAAACTTGACATGAAGAACTCAAAGAATCTGTAAACCCAAATGGGGGAAATTCATATTTATTTTTACTTAACTAACTAAAATTTAGCATTTCCTTCAATTACAAATATAGACAGCAAACCACAGTGCTATTAGCAGTACATGTTTCTTCATCACCAACAGAAATTAGTATTTATATATCTCATAGTTATTATAGATATCTAGACATATTTACTAAAAGTAGCATTAGATCAAAATTAGAGAGTTGGTAGACAAGCTTTAGACATTGTATTTTATGTGTTAATTAAGAAGCACATATATCACTGTAAAAATATAATTATGACTATGCTTTATGTCCTTAAGCATACACATGATTGATTGTATTCCTTCTTAAGATAAGCCCTGACTTTTCACTGCCATGCTTATCCATTTGGAAAAAAATCCCTGAGAGATGAAGCCAGTGACAGAGATGTTTCCTGTATACTACCACTACCTTACAATTGTTCTTGGAAAAGCAGTCTGAAATCCAAACAAAGTTAATGAGTCATCTGCATGTGAGGCTGAATGAAACCTCGGCGTGCAGTAAATGTTTTGTCAACTCCTGCAAGACTGTTCACCCTTTGCTTCCCTGAGATTTCGTTTGTGGGAGTAGCTCTTCTTCAATGACAGAATGGTTTCCCAAATAGACAGACTTCTGGCTGTGCCGGGGTCCAGCCCCAGTGGATCCAGGGAATTCGAAGGTGGGGACGGCATCGGCGTCCTTGGAAAAATACATATTTAATTACAGATATATAGAGAGATTAGAAATGGATAGTGTAGTAGGAAGATTAGTGGAGAAAAAGAGGCTGAATAACTTGGTCTACGTGGAATAGCATCCATGCTCCAGATGGGAATTCAGCCAGAAAAACAGGGAGCAAGAAAGAAACGACATGGGGGAATCAGTCTTTCCTTAAACTGATCCAATTTCTTTATTTTGGGGTTTGCTTATATACCTTTTGTTACACATAGGGATGAATACAGAGTCACGTGGGGGTCAGCAGTCCTGACCTTTATCAAAATCAGGTGCTTCACATAAATGTATAAAAAAAGGTCTTAGGGATATTACATCATCTTCTGGTCATGAGTGAGACCTGCTGACATTTTATGATCCTTTCTTTCTGATAACCAAAAAACTTATTTCTTCCAAGGGTGTTTTTTCTTAAATCAGGCACCACCCTCCAAATAAAGTTACATTCCTATAGGATGAGGATGTAGTGAGTAACAATCAAGAAAGGAATTTATTTAACCCAAGGTTAACATGATTACTCTTAAAGGTTAATGCTTATTTCTCCTATATGCTAGTTGTATTCATTATAAGGGCAGGGAATATGGAGATTTAGCAGCAAACATCAGCCCAACAAATGAAAATCCTTTCACCAATGCTCCCCTTAAGATCTATTTAGTCTTAAGATAGTGATAAAGTTACATTTTTACATAGCAAGGACACAGTGATTTATAACAAAGCACAGTGATCTATTACAAAAGAGAAAATCCATTAATTCAAAAAGTCTAGTATTGCTAACATCAAAAACTACTATATTTCCTTTTCTATATTGCAAATACATTGATTAATATATTCCCAGGTGCCTAAGGATATGGAGGCCTGGCAGCAATCATTGACTCAACAATGAGAAAAGCCCTATGCTAATTAAGACTCTCAAAATACTCCAAAACTCTCTGCGCTGTTTATGGTTGAGAGGTAGTAAACAATCATGTGCATAGTGGCAGGAGTATGGATAATCCTGTCACACAAGCTAGTCTGTCAGCAGAGAGGTTTGACCTGAAACATCCTTGTCCCACCCAGGGGAGGGAATTAGCAGCAATTATTGACACAACAAATGAAAAAACCCTTCACCAATATAATTCTTAACCAACACACTATACTAATAATTTCCAACTCCCCAAAAGAATTTGCCTTTAGTAAGTCTAAAACATCTCATGCCTCTCAGGTTGGGAGGCTGTAAACAATCACATGTGGCCGGACGAACCTATACAGTTGGGCTAGATAACCTTCAGAGTAATCTGAAACACTCTTGTCAGGCCCAGGAATTTTTATTGCCTCGGAGCTGCATGTTTACTCCTCCGAGAGAAACGGTTATGGGGGAGAGCCCCCTGTAAAGTCAGAGGTGTAGGTGAGAGCATAAAACAGACTCTGGTTTTGGGGTTAGATGCTCAGGAACAGGGGGTTTCCTGAGGCTTGATCACGCCTTTGCGTATGCCAAGCCTCCTTCCTCATGACCTTTGCCATGGGCGGAGTTCCTCACACTGGCCCCCGGCATGGCTGTCTTCCTATATGACAGTGACTGGATCCCCTGCATGTTATTGTCTGTCTCCTTGTGGAACACGACTAGAGCCATCATAGACTCAGGTTGGCTTCTCTAGACCTGGGATTACAGGCTGACTGTTAGGAGCCTATCCAGTTCACATAGATTGTAGCAAAGCAGGCGATTTACCCTCATCAACCCATGTCCTCCCCAAAAAGGCAGTGATTTGTCCCAAACTAAGCAAGAATGATCCTTTGACTTCTACATCGACAAGCTCCGACAGGTTCCAGGAATGTAAGTGAAGATGAGTAAGTCATTCCAGGCTGTCTGAGCAGCAGGTGGACCAGGGGGGTCTGGGAAATGGGCAACAGAAAAGTCTCCATTCAGCTAAACATGGCTGCTCTCAGAATACAGTGAAAGGTAGTGTAACAGGTAAATTCTGAAGCTCATACATTGTTATGGTAACTCAAAACAACATTCCCTTATTACTTTTTTTCTTTTTGAAAGGAAGAAAAGTGTTAGAAAAGCCAGTTTATTTTGTAAAACTCAATGTGAAAATAAACATTAAATATTTAGCATGCGTTCAACGCATGTAAGAATTAAAGATTTTAAAATTTAAAAATAAAAAAATAAATAAAAATTTAAATAAATAAATAAATATTTAGCATGAACCTGAGTGTGTTTTTCTTCGTAGGAAGAATCAGCTGTTACAACCCCAGGTTATGTGGCTAAAATCACACGGCTACGTGATTTTTTTTTTTAACTTGAAAAAGTGAGCTGTTTTGATTCACAATAAAATCATTATATCTTTCACCTCAAACATTTCAGATTCTACAACGACATAGTTGCAGTGTCTGATAATACACTTACACACATATGTATGTATATATTTATAAGTACATATCATTTTAGTATTTTGATGGATCACTTGTCAACTTTTAAATTTCACCATGAATTTTCTTCTCATCCTAAATAAATATTAACTTTCATGCTCGATTCCATAACTTCAGAAGAGGGCCTTCCAAATCATTTACACTTCAGGACCAGCTGAACCTGTTTGGACTCTTTCTGACAGAGACCAAGACTCCTGGGGCATTTCTGCTTCCTGGGGCATTTCTTTAAAAAGCAGAGACATTACTTTGCCAACAAAGGTCCATCTAGTCAAGGCTATAGTTTTTCCACTAGTCATGTATGGATATGAGTGTTGGACTATAAAGAAAGCTGAGTGCCGAAGAATTGATGCTTTTGAACTGTGGTGTTGAAGAAGACTCTTGAGAGTCCCTTGGACTGCAAGGAGATCCAACCAGTCCATCCTAAAGGAAATCAGTCCTGAATATTCATTGGAAGGACTGATGTTGAAGCAGAAACTCCAATACTTTGGCCACCTGATGGGAAGAACTGACTCACTGGAAAAGACCCTGATGCTGGGAAAGATTGAAGGCAGGAGGAGAAGGGGATGACAGAGGATGAGATGGTTGGATGGCATCACTGACTCAATGGACATGAGTTTGAGTAAACTCTGGGAGCTGGTGATGGACAGGGAGGCCTGGTGTGCTACAGTCCATGGGGTCACAAATAGTCGGACATGACTGAGCTACCGAACTAAACTGACTGGGGCATTTCTGCCTGGACCAATGAACATAACATCCTAACGGTTCTGGAAAGTGCTTGGAAACACACCAAGTGTGTGCTGTATGTGGACTTTACACACTGAAACTATACCCTTCACTTCTTTAACATTGTGTCTTTCTGAGTCAAATATATCTCCCAACTTTGGCTTTGTCAGGGAGACAGCTCTGTCTCTACATTCTAATATTTTCCTTATGACCTCATTCATTCACTCTTTCATTCATAGCGTTGTGAGTTGGTGAAACTTGTCAGGTGTTTAAGACTCTGCTCTGAGGATATGTTCCAGGTGCCACAGGAAAGAGATCACCATTGTGTGACCTAGATGACAGTCTAATTTCCAAGGTGTCTGGGATGCACTACTTCACCTTCTCAGTGAGACATTTTTATTGGCATCATGGACTGATGTCTTGTGTTTGACACTGGAAACCCAGGGTTCCCCACAGCTGTGAGTTCGGGGATGCCTGTTGTTTTGGGCTGAAGAGAGAGTCCCTGATGCTATGGAGATGGCTTGCACAGCATTTACAGTTCTCCATATCCTGTATGGATCTGACAAAGGTAAAGTGGAACCCTGAAACATGGTAAGGTGTCAAACAGGACAATCTTGTATACTCAGGATCCCCTGGGCCCTCTCCTGGGCATTAGCAAACCCCTACCGTGGTGGGCTACAATCCATGGGGTTGCAAAAGAGTCAGACATGACTTAGCAACTAAACAACAACAAGCCAAATTTCCATCAAATGAAGAATGATAAGCAAATATGGTATATCCATACAATTAAATATTATTCAATCAGTTAAAATCAGTGATATCCTGCTAGATGCCACAACATTCACAAACCTTAAAAACATTATGCTGAGTCACAGACAGATGTCACAGACAGAAGATCCACATTTTACTCCATGAATATGAAATATCCAGAACAGGCAACTTCAAAAAGACACAAAACAGAGTAGTGTTTGCCAGGACCTGGGGAGTACGGGGATAGGAATGACTGGTTAATGGGTAATTACTGCTTTTGGTTTCCTTTTGTTTCAATCATGTCTGACTCTTTGCGATCCCATGGACTATAGCCCTCCAGGCTCCTCTGTCTAGGCAATTCTCCAGGCAAGAATACTGGAGTGGGTAGCCATTTTCTTCTCCAGGGGATCTTCTTAACCCAGGGATCAAACCTGGGTCTCCCACACTGCAGGCAGATTCTTTACTATCTGAGCCACCAGGAAAGCCATGGAACATGGCTAGAAATGTGGAATTCTGACATCAAGTGAAACACAAGCAGAAGTATATGAAAAACTTTTAAACATGCAGTTTGTTGTGAAGATAAGTTAAGTTTGCATCACGTTACTACCTAAGTTCTAATATGCCCTAATGAAAAGTTCAGTTTTGCACCACATTTTGGCAAGGAGGTAGGAACTCTCTCTTCCTACATAAAAGTCTGAGGGCCACAGCTCCCAGTATTTACTGTCTATGCTGCTCCACTGTGAGAACATTCGATTATGACAAGGCAATCACTAAAAGGCCTATGTGTGAAGTAAACCAAATGAGTAGCAACTGTGATAACAGGCACATCCAGTGATGGGGAGGGGACCAAGGAGCATTTGGAAGAGGCCCAGAAGTAGCTACAGTTGCAGAGAATATAGTATGATGTGACAAACAGAGTGTTTTTTGTTTTTTGTTTTTTGTTTTTTGTTTTTTTAATCTGCACTGTCCAATGTGGCAAAGAGGCACAGGAGAACAAAGACAGGAGCCAGCCAACAAGGACCTATTTCAGAAACAGAGGTCACTTGCTGAGTACACATTGAAGGAATTTCTCAAATCCAGGAGACATGCTTTATGTTAGAAGAAGAAACAGAAGTGAGGCATAGTATGAATGACTTCAGGAGAAAGAGATGAAGTTGACAGGAGGAGAGAAGACAATGATTATGGGAGCAAAAATGTGAGGAAGAATTAAGGATGGGCTCCAGAGTTCAAGTGGAAGGGTGTGCTTCAAAGAGGAAACCAGAAGGAGTGGGAAAGTCTTCATGTTCACTTTAAGGATCCATGGTTGTCCAGGGCCTCTGTCATTAGAAGGGAACCCGATGTGGGGAGAATAAAACAAGGAATGGCCAAGAAACACTTGGCAAATGTTCAAAATTACAACTATTTTCCCTTTTTCTAATTGGCAAGTATTTTAAAAAATAACAGCACATGTTGTTAGGGTATGGTGAAATGTTTTCTCATACATTGCTGCTAGAATGTAAACTTGAAAGATTTTTGGTAAGAAATTCATAACATGGATCAAGCCCCTTGAGAATTCCTGTTCAAGTCATTCTAGAGGCAAAAAAAAAAACAAAAAACAAAAACCAAAAAACACCTGTACAGAGAGATTTAAATGCAGGGATCACAGTGTTATGAGTAATTACTGTGAAAAGGGACATTGAAGAGCATTATTTTGAAGAGTTTTTAATGATTTGTGTAAATAGTTATGATACAAAATTTAATAAAAATCAGTATACAAAGTGATATCCAAGTACATGACCATGATCTGTTTATAGTTATATAACTATATAGACATATATAGGAGTGCAGGAATAAGTAGTGGGAGAAAATACACCAAAATGTTAATTGTACTTTTCTCTAACAAGTGATTTTATTTCCTGTTTGCACTTTTCTGCCTTTTACATTTTTTCTACTACCAACTTGTGATACTTTTATGATTAAAACAAACCCCTCCAACAAGAGGCATTATTTACAAATTAGGAGGGACTTCCCTGGTGGCATAGATGGTAAAGAATCTGACTGCAATACAGGAGACCTGGGTTTGATCCCTGGGTTGGGAAGATACCCTGGAGAAGGAAATGGCAACCCACTCTAATAATCTTGTCTGGAGAATTCCATGGACTGTATAGTCCATGGGGTCGCAAAGAGTCGGACACAACTCAAGCAACTTAGTCTGGAGCTTGTCAGTGAGCTGTGAAAGGGACCTCCCTTATTGTTACCTGCCAGGTGTTTACTCTCAGACTACAGGAGGGGAAAATCCCAGTTTTCTCCAGTCCTGAAGCTTAAGACTACATGAAAGAATCCAGTTCCTATGCAAAAATTCCCACTCTTTGAATAAGAAATCAGAGGAGACCTTTGTTTCTAGAAAGAGTGAGGTTAACTCAACCTAGAACAGTGAGGAGGGGAAAGAAATGTGGAAACAGAAATCCTGTTACAGCCTTGGGATGGTTCATTCAGGCACTAGAGGAATATATCTTACCAACTGAATATAAGTAACTCCCACATCTTAATTCAGCTGAGAGGTAAGGGAGTAGGGCTGCTCACAGAATCTAACTAGAACATGAAGCATCTGTGTCTATCACCTGTGTGAACTGGCAAAGGAAGATACGTTGGCCTGGATGTACCTGTGAGCCTCTGAAGCCAGACTGTATGGGTTTGATTCCTGGCTTGTCCACATACTTGCTATATCAACTTGAACAAATTACTTGTTCTCTCAGGGCTTCATTTGTGGCAATTCACTCTCCAATTACCAGTTCTCAGCATGGGGATCATTGCTAGCCAGACACAAGGCAAAGAGAGGTCAGCCACCTATCAGGCCATGTCCTGAGTCCCACATCTGTACTGAGCCCACTGCCACCCACCTCCTCCAAAGAGACAGCCATGACCACATTATGGAACATACTATATAGGCAACCACATCTGTGAAGGACAACTCAGAGACGTGCTGACACCCAGAGCAGCAGGACCCTCGAGTCAGGGAAGCACAAGTGCCATGTTGGGGTGATGTTCAGAAGGATCATCCCAGCCTGAAAGGAGCCATTGGCACCTGTGAGGTTTCCATGGGCAGGTAGATGCAGAGGCTACTGGAAGCCAGGAATAAGTTGTCCCCCAAGTAGTAGTGGCCAGTGAGGGAATGGCAAGTTCACAAAGGGGAGAAAGCAGCCTGCTTGGCTGCCCAAGAATCTGTGGATAGTTTGGGGCATGGCTGGGAGCACCCAGGGGCTGGGAGCTGGAGCAGAGAGAGTGGTAGAGGAAGAGGTCAGTTGAGCAATCAGAGTAGGCTGCAGCTGGCAGGGAGCTGGTGAGCACTGCCTGGTAAGAAGGTAAGAGGGAGCTCCAGGCTCTCCCTAGAAGAGGCAGGAGGGGCTCATTGGGCTGCACAGAGATTGGGCCCTCGGCAATTGTGGTACAGAAAATCCCTTCCCGGGTTGTAAGCCAATGACTCTCCCACTCAACCCTTAGAGCCTGAGGGCCACCTCTCAGGTCACCCAGCTGAGAGTCAGCTGGTTGTTGGTGGTGGTTTAGTCACTAAGTCATGTCTGACTCTTGTGACCCCATGGACTGTAGCCTGCCAGACTCATCTGTCCATGAGATTTTCCAGGCAAGAATACTGGAGTGAGTTGCCATTTTCTTCTCCAGGGGATCTTCTTGATCCAGGAATCGAACTTGGGTCTCCTGCATTGCAGGCAGATTCTTTACCTACTGAGCTGTGAGGGAAGCCTGGGAGTCAGCTAAGTGGAGAGAAATGCTGAGACGCCCTCTGCTGGCAGTCTTGTTGGGCTTCTATGTACTTAACTAGGCTGGCTGTTCTCTGGACTTTATTCCCAACAGCGAGGTGTGTTGTAAAGGGGTATATTATGGAAGCCTCCTGTCACTTAGAGGCCAAGAGTCTCTGAATCTGGACTGAGGCCTCTTCACAGCACATCAAACCAAGTGATTTTGTGTCTATTCCTCCCCTGGTCAACATCTGCTGGCTGCTGGCTCTGGGCAGGGACCAGTGCTAACACTCAGGGGAACCAAGCCAAAAGACAGAAGACCCTAGAGGTTGAACTAAGCTAGCGGCACAATGGCAATTTCTTTACCTGCACCAGGGATCCCAGTTGCCTGCCCTCAGAGTCCTGAGTTGGGGGATGAGGTGGTGGAAGGAAGAGGAGGAAGGAAGAGGGTAGAGTATGTATTCACCTGGGTGTCACAGGGGACTCTCAGATATCTGGATGTCACAGGTGACTCTCAGATGCAAGTGTGGCTACAACACCTCATCCTCAGCCCTGTCATGGTAATGCCCATAGCAAAGACCCCAACCAGCATCAATTACATGTGACACATAAGGCAATGTTGCTAATGTGAGTATTAGTGGTACTCCAAGAATTGGAGGAGGCAGTTCATCTGAGACTTGAATGAGGAAGAGGGGGCCACCATGGGAAGTTCTCCTCTATGTGGCACAGCTTGTCCCACACAGAGGAGGAAGGAAAGCAAAGGCCACAGTTGGGAACAAGCTGAGTGTGCTCTGGAGCCAGCCAAGAAGGCCATTGCAGCCAGAGTCTGGTGAGGAGACTGGGGGTGAAAGTGGTGTGGGAAGAAGAGCCTAAGAGGAGGCCAGCAGAGGTGCAGGGGAACTGCTGACCAGGGAGGGGACTTTGGAGTTTATTCCAAAGAGATGGGGGGACACTGGGAGAACCTGACACCAGAGAGAAGTGGGGTCTTGTGGTATCGCAAAGACTCTGTCCCAGCTGCTGTGTGGATAGGAGTGATGTAAACAAAGGGGCCAGAGCAGAAGCAGGGAGATGAGTAGACAAGGCCAGGGACCGTGGAGATGTGGGCAGGGGGAGCAGTCACCAACTAGAGTCACCAAAATCTGATGAGAGGTTAGATTGGAGAGGAAGAACATAGGAGAGGGGAGGGGAGGGAGAATTCTGGCACCTTTACTTAAGCAACTGGATAGAAGGCAGAGCCTTTGTGGTAAGCGGTGGTGGGGCGCGTGGAGAAACAAGTGTGTTGAGGGAGATGAAGCACTGCAGTCTGGACGTCTTCATTCGGACATGCCCTTTAGACATCCAAGTAGGCAGTTAGTTTGATGAACACACGCAGAGTTCAGGGAAGAAGTCCTTCCCAGAGACAGAAATTTTGGAGCCATCTGCAGGCAGATGATTCCTCTGATGAGAGTGGAGTCCAAAGTACCAAGTTCTATTTCCAGCCCAGGCAGCATTGCTCTGGTATACCATCTAGCCTGGGTGGCAAAGGAAAAAGGAAGGACCTAGGAAAGAAAGCTGACTCAGGACCAGAGAGCTGGTCATCTCTGGCGATGTACAAAACCCACACTACCCCCAGGGGCAAAGGAGCAATGTCCCAGAGCCCACGAGGTTGGTGAGGGCACAGGAGGCAGGGAACAAACTAACAACACTGCTTCCAGCACTCCAACTCTCCTGTACACATCCTCTGCAAAGACCCCAGTTTCTCCTTCCAGCTCGGTGGGAAATGGGGCAAGGATTTCCCCAAGGACACAGAGAAAGATACAGGCCCTAGGAGTTGACTATAACTAGCAGAAGCACACTCATTTTCTCGACCAACATTTTTTAGCTTCCCAATTTTTCTACTGTTTTTTGGTTTCCAAAATATTTTTTTATATTTATTTATTTATTCTTGCCTCTGCTGGGTCTTTGTTGCTTTGCAGGGCCCTGAATGTTCTGCTATCTAACTAACTGTGAGATGGAACTGGTGGTGGTAAAATGCAAGGGAGGAGCAGAGCTGTGATGAGGGCAGGAGTCTTTAGTAACAGTGTCAAGAAACTGAGCCTGGGCCAGAAGCAGGGCAGACAGGGACATTCATATGTTCTGTCTGAGGGGGAAAAGCAGGGGTGACTCCAGGAAAAAAAGCAGAGATCCTGGAATTGGGAAGATACTCAATCTACAAGTTGGTATCTAGGACTTCAGTAGGAGGTCCCAGCAGGCTCCACAGCCACACTGACATTGTGATAGTCCTTGCTGTTCCTGTGATATTCCAGGCAGGACCCAGTGGACCCAGGCATGAAGAGAAGGGCCATCAAGACAGGGAGCCAGGTAGGGCATATAAGGACATGTCTCCTGTAGGAGAAGACATGGGTCTTCCTGTGTTTGGCAGGCGGACAGGGAGAAGCAAGCTGCCTGGAATAAGAATCACATTGCAGTGTCCACGCGTATGATAGAGAGTAGGGTGAAGATATGTGACTGGTTTCTGGAAACAGTGTGAGGGTCTACAATGGGCTGAGGTCCAGCGTGGCCCAAGCCTATACATGGCTAGTTGCACACCACAGGTAAAGTTGTCAGGCTGCCTGCATCAAAGCACAGAGTCTGGCTGCATCACATCAGTAGCCTGCATACCAGCCTGACCGTGGATTCTTCCTTTTCATTTTCCAGAACAAGTGGAGGGATCTGTACTTACTGCAACTGGGAGATCTGAGACTGTCCAAAGATCACCCTAGAACACCTCGGCGTTTGCTGCCATGACTATTGCTTTAAGGTAAGGAAGAGGGGTGGTGTTGCCAAGAACATCATCCAGAGCTGGGGATTCCTTTTGGGTTCAGAGAGTGCGGAGAAGGCTTGATTTCTGTATGCTCATGCTCCATCTCAGGGGCTTTGCAGATGTGGGAGCTGAGTGAGCTCTCAAGTCTAAGGGAGTTAATGAGTACTGACAAGTCTATGTGCTTAATACTGTGAGGGAAGCAAAAGCAGTCTTATGGGGAAACACTATTCCCAACAGAGGGCCAACAAGTACAAAAGCCTTCGGGCAGGAGCATGGAGTATTTTAGCTCATGTGAGTGAAATAGCATGAGTGAGAGATTAGTGGTAGGAGATAAAATCATAAGGATGCCTAAGAACTGGATCATGTAAGTGTTGGAGGGCCCAGAGAGATTTTAGATTTCCTTATAAATGAAGCTGGAAGCTACTAGATGGTTCGGGTGGTAGAAAGACTCAAGCTAAAGAAAACAGTCACTTGATTCAGGAGTTGGCATGGCAGATGTCAAGATGGTGGCTGGATTGGGGATATTGTTTGAAAATAGAACTGGTAGTCTGTGGGTTGTGGAAAAATGAGAGGAGTCAAAGGACACTTCAAAGTTTGGGCCCAGCCATTACCTGAAGGGATGATGGTGCCGTTTACTGAGAAGAGAAATACTGGAGGGGAGCAGGTTTGAGCGAAGGGAAGGTGTTCAGCTCAGTTCAGTTCAGTCGCTCAGTCGTGTCTGACTCTTTGCGACCCCATGAATTGCAGCACGCCAGGCCTCCCTGTCCATCACCAACTCCCGGAGTTCACTCAAACTCACGTCCATCGAGTCGGCGGTGCCATCCAGCCATCTCATCCTCTGTCGTCCCCTTCTCCTCCTGCCCCCAATCCTTCCCAGAATCAGAGTTTTTTCCAATGAGTCAACTCTTCGCATGAGGTGGCCAAAGTACTGGAGTTTCAGCTTTAGCATCACTCCTTCCAAAGAACACCAAGGGCTGATCTCCTTCAGAATGGACTGGTTGGATTTCCTTGCAGTCCAAGGGACTCTCAAGAGTCTTCTCCAACATCACAGTTCAAAAGCATCAATTCTTCAGCGCTCAGCTTTCTTCACAGTCCAACTCTCACATCCATACATGACTACTGGAAAAACCATAGCCTTGACTAGACGGACCTTAGTTGGCAAAGTAATGTCTCTGCTTTTGAATATGCTGTCTAGGTTGGTCATAACTTTTCTTCCAAGGAGTAAGCGTCTTTTAATTTCATGGCTACAATCACCATCTGCAGTGATTTTGGAGCCCCCCAAAATAAAGTCTGACACTGTTTCCACTGTTTCCCCATCTATTTCCCATGAAGTGATGGGACTGGATGCCATGATCTTCGTTTTCTGAATGTTGAGCTTTAAGCCAACTTTTTCACTCTCCTCTTTCACTTTCATCAAGAGGCTTTTTAGTTTCTCTTCACTTTCTGCCATAAGGTGATATATTCTGCATATCTGAGGTTATTGATATTTCTCCCGGCAATCTTAATTCCAGCTTGTGCTTCTTCCAACCCAGCATTCCTCAGGATGTATTCTGCATATAAGTTAAATAAGCAGGGTGACAATATACAGCCTTGATGCATTCCTTTTCCTATTTGGAACCAGTCTGTTGTTCCACATCCAGTTCTAACTGTTGCTTCCTGACCTGCATATAGGTTTGTAGATGAGTGAAATTCCAAGGAGAGCTACGTGGGGAGCTTCTGTGATCATATGGATATGTGCATTTATGTTCCAGGGAAAGGCCAGGGCTGATGAAATCATCTAGTGTGTGAGTAGGTGGGGATGGGGGCTGACACTAAGCCTTTGTGTCTTTCTAGCATTTACAGATAGGGAAGAGCAGGGAGTCTACAGAGGAGGATGAGAAGTCACACATAATATAATGCCCCAAGTGACACAGTTTCTACAGAGACTCCAGTGGTCACAGTGTCAGTGGCACTGAAAGATTGGATGGGATGAAGCTTGAGGACTGCCCTTGAATTTTGCAGCATGGTGGTTGTTGATGACCTCAGTTGAAACAGTTTTGGTGGAGTGATGGGGATAGAAGCCTGACTGGAGTGGGCTCATGTGGGAATGGACAGAGTCACTCTGAAACACTCTCCTGATGGGTTGGCTTTATAAGAGAGCAGTGCAAGTGGACAGTGGGGCAGAGGTGCCAGGCATGGGTTTATGCTAATGGGAGTGGTAAGAGTAGCAAGCAGACACTGATGATGCAGGAGAATTGGATGCTGATGGTGATCCTGATGTACATCTGGAGGAGAGAAAAATGGGTCCCAGTTAACACATGGCAGGGACAGAAAAAGCTGAATCTGTGGGTCATTATGGAGAGGTTCCCAGGTTGGTGGGTGGAAGGATGAGGACCTTCTTCAGTAGTTGCCTCTGTTTTTCTGTGAGTGAGAAAACAGGATCACCTTTGCAGGGTGGGGATGGGTGTTGGACACTTGAGAAGAAAGGGGAGGATTTGAAAATTGTCTCAGAGACAAGGAGGGTGGATGGGCCCTGCAGAGCCTGCTTGAGGTGAGGACTCGTGCATTCCTTTGGAGACCAGTTAGCATGTAGTGTGTTGTTCCCTAGCCAGGCTCAACCACAGAGGTGAAATGGGGACACTGACATTTACTGGGGCAGAGGCTATTCCAGGTCAGTGGGCACAGTTTAGTCTGTGCTCAAGGGATCAATAATAGAGAGGTGATGGCAGAGACTATCCGACTGACTTGAAGGTCATGGAAGTCATGGAGAGGGGCAAATGACTTATTGGTTGTGATGAGATCTAGAGCAGCAGTTTTCACACTGGAACATGTAATTCACACTTCACTATACCCTGAAGGGTTTCTTAAGACAGAGTGCTGGGCCCCAGCAAGGTTTCTAACTCAGTACATCTGGGTGGGACCTGAGGATTGGCTTGTCTAACAAGTCCAGACAATGCTGAGGCTGCTGGTCCACAGAGAGTCTGGCCAGAGCAGTGGCTGAGGTAGAGAGGGGCCCAGAACATTGAGGAAAGGAACAAAATGCTAGGTAGTTGGAAGCCCTTCCATCTGCACAGATGCAGAAATAATTCAGGAGTAGAGGTGCAGACAGAGACTGTGGCATGTGGTTTGGCAAAGAACAGTCTATTTTCCTGATTCCTGGACTTATGTGAAAAGTTATTAGAAACTGTTATAAACAATTAAATACCATTAAATTGGATAACTGGGAAGAAATGGATGCATTCCTAGAAACATACAACATTTTAAGACAGAACCAAGAAGAAATTGAAAGCTTGGAGAGATCAATAATGAATAGATTAAATCAGTAACCAAACACCACTTAATAAAGAAAACCTCAGGGCCAGGTCTTCACAGGCAATTCTAACAAATATTTAAAGAAAAATTAATAACAATCCTTCTTAAACTCTTCCAAAAATAGAAAAAAGAACACTGCCAAACTTATTTTATGAAGCCAGCATTAATTACCCTGACAACAAAGTCTAGCATAATATTAGAAATAGGGCTATGCTATGATCCATCAATCCAACTTCTATGTATATACACAAAGGAATTGAAATCAGGCTCTCAAAGCAGTCTCTGCACTGCCTGTTCATTGCAGCATTGTCAACAATAGTCAAAACATGTAAGCAATCTAAATGTGCAGTGACAGATGGATAAAGAAAATATATACATTAAAATGGGATATGATTCAGCCTTTACAGACAGAAAGAAAACCTGTCATTTGCAGCAACATGGATGAAACTGTAGGACATTGTGCTGAGTAAGGTAAGCCAGGCAGAGATGGGCAAACACTTCTTAGTACCACTTATACGAGGAATCTAAAATAGCAAAATCCTTAGAAGAGAGTAGAATGGTGGTTGCCAGGAGCTTGGGGAGGAGGTGAAATGGGGAGGTGATGGTCAAAGGACAGACTGTCAGGTATGCAAGATGGGTTAGTTCTAGAGATCTACATGGCAGTGTCTGTAGTTAATAATATCATATTATATAATTAGAACTTGGCTAACAGAGGGAAAGAACGTTAAATAAAAAATCCCAGAGTATTGTTCAACTTTTATTTATATACCTTAATCACAGAGCACCCCTGTTAAACACAGAGCAGAATTACTTAAGCAACTCTTGGCACATTTGGTGCCACAGAGCCCAGTGTTAGAGGAAAGGTACAGTTGGAGTGGGTGGGCATCCAGGGAAGGCTTTGTGAGGGAGGTGGGTCTGGAGTCAGAGATGAAGATGTATCCCGAGGTATTTTCCAGGTGGCTGAACAGGTATCCATCATGCATGCAGAGGGAATACGAATGAAGAGGCCAGCAGGAGGCTGGCAGGCATGGGAGGAGGAGGCCCACAGTGGCAGGAATTTTAAACTTGCCCAACTGGGTCACACACAGGGCAGGGAACTTAGAATTGTGGCAAAACAGTGAGACCTGGTATTCTTGGGAAATTCTTAGAATGTGGGCAGGGTGCCTGAGACCCACCCCTGGGGGCCATGAGCACAGAGGTGGAAAGGATATCACTTTCACAAGATCACAGAGCTGCTCAGAACTGAGGGTCAAAATCCTGGCTCCAAAATCAAAGTGAATGTTGTCCGAGCTGTACTCTGCGACCTCTCAGGAAATGCCAGTCCACTGCTCAGGTTCATCTGTATAAATTTATCTGTTACTGTCCTTTATTGGAGATTTATCTTACCTCTGTTAGACTGGCATAACATTTTAAAACACTAATTTGTATTGCTACATTTAGGAATAAAGAGAGGACACTTAATGTCCACAGCATCATAACAGCCTTTTAGGCTCCTTGTTCTCCACAGCGTGAGGGACGTTGCAAGCCGAGGTTGTTGATTTTTTTTTTTTTTCTTTCTGTTTGCAGAGGTTATCCTCTAAATGCATCACCACCACTAGTTGGCTAAGTTGAGGTTCAAGCTCTGGCCTACAGTAACTAAAATGACAGAGGGCTCATTAATTTACAGTGAAAAAATGGCCAGGAGACAGGAACTGAAAGGTAGAAGAAGAAAGACGTCAGAGAGGTGTTGGGTGAGAATAAGCAGAGGGACTTAGGGATCCTAGCAGGTGATCTCCACTACTTTCAGCTGGAAGCAGAAGGCTTGTCCAGGGTGTGCCTGGAGATAGCTGGAGCCCCAGACATATGGGGATTCTTGGTCTCCTCTTATTTGAGACTGTCTGCAGGCCCCTCTGCTCTAACCTCTCAGAACAGGAGGGGCTGCAGCAGATGGATAGCCATTTCATCCTTTAGAAGTTGGCTGGAGAGGCAGGCCAGAAGGGCTGGACTGCTGAAATCACCTTCCCTCTCATTGCACCTTCATATCACCTTCATTTCACTTTCAACATCACAATTAAAGCTCTCCAATAGATGAGGAAAGAGAGCCTCAGTAACCCACCCAAGCTCAGCCAGCTAAGGAGCAGTCAATTTAGGGCTCAAACTCAGGCCCAATTCTGAAACCTGGGCTCCTAACGACCGTGTGATCATTCTGCCTGTTAGTTTTTGTTTTTGCTTTACTGTTGCTTTTGTTTTTGTTTGAGATTTGTCTCTGTTTATGCCATTTTTAATTGTCTGCTTCAAAGTCCAGGATGTGGCATCAGCTTGGTACCTGCGCACTCCACTCATTTAGATTGCTGCACTTGTATGTTGACCTCTATCTTGTTTTCTCTTTCAGTGTGGGATTTGCAGTAAACCAATGGGTGAGCTTCTGGATCAGATCTTCATTCACCGTGATACCATCCACTGTGAGAAATGCTATGAGAAGCTGTTCTAGGTGGGTGCTGCTAAGCAGCAGGAAATTTACTAGGGAGAAGAAATGTGCCCTAGCATCTCCCTGAGTCTTGACCTGAGGCACTGCTATCTCTCCTAGCCTTTATGTTCAGGGTGCCTGAGTCCTCATGTCCCTATGCCCTGTGACACTTTGAAGTCTTAGGTGGTACAGATGAAGGCCTTTCCCATGGACATTTGCAAGCTGCAGAAGCCACTGTCTCTTCCTTTCAAGGAGCACCTTCCATGCAGCAGCTCACCTAAGCCCCCTAGCTGCCCTGCTAGGTCATTGGCCCATCTTGGGGACAAGGATGTAAAGACCTAAAGGAAAAGGACATGGAGAAGCACTTAGATGGTAGATGGCACAACCAGGACCTCAACCCAGGACTTCAGATTCAGCTTCTCTGCTGCAGTCCCCTGGGCTGCCTCCACCATTGCTCAGATAGCATCAGATCAGGACTCAACAGCCAAGATATTCAGTAAAACAAGATATTTAGCTGGGGACCAGCAGCAGGTAAAGGCCAGGATAAGTGGGCATGTGTGGGAAGTGATGGTGCTGTCCTGGTGCTTGGGCAGCTTCTGGTCCACATTGTCAACTCTGCTTGAACACAGGTTTGCATGCTAAAAACCAGTGGAATTGACCTCAGTGTTTGAGCTTCATGGGGACTGGTGATCCTGGCAGCCCCTCCTCCTTAGCACCTGTTCAACTAGAAGCACAGGACATAGTATCTCTCTTGAAGGCAATGGGAATGGGTAGCAACCAGGCCCTCCACCACCTACAAGCCTGTTCTGCCTTTTCTCCAGAAGACACATCCAAACATTGATCTGGACTATTACTTCCCATGCCTGGAGCAGTCGCCCTCCCGGAGATATTCTGACTGCTCACTGGATTGGGTGTGTGTTTCCAGTCTCATGGATACTTCTATTTTCTTTTACTTCCTCCAGGCTGAGAAGAAAGTGATGACTCCTGGACAAGTTTGACTATCCCCACTTGCCCCAAGTTGCTGGTTCTTCCCTCACTTCCTTCCTCATGCTTTTGATTTGTTCATGTTTTTGCCCTTATTAAGTTGAACTTGCTTACATCCAGTAGCATATCTTGATGATGCTATGATAATCCCTTGTGTGTGTACCTTTTTATAGCTGAAAAAGTACTTCCCATCCATGATCTTACTTCAGGTTCAAGCAAAGAGTGTTGAACCATAATTCCGTTTTGACTTCCCTAAGACTGGTCAGCTTCCTGATGAGTTTAGGTGGCCTGAGTGTGACTTTGGGACTTGAAAGCAGAAGGAGACCCCCCTGAAGCTTCTTAGGGGCCAGGTTAAAGAATGTCGATGATCCCTGGTGGGTAAATTGCACACACTGAATGCTAGGGATCGACATAGGCTAATGTTTAGCTTGTCTATTTGCCATATATATATTTTTTGAACTTTCCATATCCTTTTACAACTAGTTTGTTGCTTTGAATTGAGTTACATAGAAGATTTTAGTTACCTCCTCCTACCTACCTTTCAATATAGCTGAGTTCTTCCCTGTAAGCATGTGGGCATGTATTAGAAAGTTTACACATTAGGTTTAAATTCTCTATGATGTAATTCTGAAGAGCCTACTGACCAAATGGACAGCTGTGTCTGAATTTTGATAGCTGATTGATACATTTGACCTCAGTTTCCAACCCCTAAACTTTACACAGGGATCCCCTAAAGTAGGTCTTAGAGTGTATCGACTCCAGCAAGATTACGAAGCGGGGGGGGGGGTGGGTGGGCGGAATCAGCTAGTGTTCTTGAGGCCTTACTACATAGCAGGCATTATAACAGAGTGATGGCATTAATCCCCATTCTAATCTTGTGAAGAGGGTATTCTTCTCCCTAGTTTGCAAATAAGGATATTGAGGCTCAGATAAGCAGTCAGAACCGTTGCTGTGTCTCTCCAGTAACTCTCACAGTAACTGAGCCTGTGTGGAGGTTACCTAGTCCTCCCGGGGAAACTGCCCCCCTCAGACCTTCCCTGAGGCACACTTTTACAAAGAGAGGCAGGTGGGAAATTGCACTCCTCCTCTGGGCATCCTGGGTAAAATACAAGAAGAGCCAAACTGGGCTCCCTCACCCTCCTTTTCCATGAAAACACTTCTGAACTGAAATAATCTTAGCTGGGAAGAGATTTGACTCACAGATTTTCCCAAAGAAGAGCTTGTCGACCCAGGGGAAACTCCAGTGGGCTCACTGATCTGAGCACAGGGCCCTCAGTGATGTCTCATTTTCCAGTCCAGACTCTGTCCCAAGCTAACAGCAACTACCAAGACCCTAGGAACTTGGAAGAGGGACTCCTGTTGGCCTGCTGGACAGATGTAGGCCCATGTAGCTGGGCTTCTCCACCTTTGGGACCAGGATTACTGTGTAAATTGGGCTTCCCTGGTGGCTCAGTTGGTAAAAATATGCCTGCAATGCAGGAGACCCCAGTTTGATTCCTGGGTCAGGAAAATCCACTGGAGAAGGGATAGGCCACACACTCCAGTATTCTTGGGCTTCCCCTATGGCTCAGCTAGTTAAGAATCTGCCTGCAATGCAGGAGGCCTGAGTTTGATCCTTGGGTTAGGAAGATCCCCTGGACAAGGGAAAGGCTGCCCACTCCAGTATTCTGGCCTAGAGAATTCCATGGACTGTGTAGTCCATGGGGTCACAAAGAGTAGAATGAGACTGAGCGACTTTCACTTTCACTGTGTAAGTTCCACAAAAGGACAAACTGACAGTTTTTCTGATTAAATCATTTTTAATGATTGGCCTTTTTAAAATGACCTTTTCTCTTGATTCCAAAGAATTTGGGCTGCCTTTCTGAGTGTCTGGTGTCCTCTGCTAGCGTTCAGAAGTTGTTTTGTGGATGTTTCTCCACATTCAAATAATCTTTTTTTTTTCCTATGAGCCTGTGCGGGGGGAAGTGGTCCCTCCGTCCTATTCTTCCACCATTTTGGGACCACCCCTTCTCTTGATTTCATTAGAAATCTCTGTCCAGTTTCTGAGATCTGTGCACACTGGATGGTGGACTTTTTCTTTTTGCCAAATGATCAGAGAATATTCCATTTATTTACATGGATGTGCATCAGATTTGGTCTGGAGGGGAAAATTGACACAGCATGCCATGTCCTGACACAAAATATGAGCTGATTTTCCTCAAGACTAGCTCTCAGCCTGGGACTTGGCACATGATAGGGATTGACACATAGGTGCTGAATGAATTAGTGAAAGGGAAAGAGGTCCAAGACAGGCTGGCTTCCCCACCTTCAAGATACACTCTGTCTTTAAGGGAGTTTTAGAACCAATGTGCAAGATACTGATTTTAATCTGAAAAAAATCTTTCATGGTTGAAATGGCTCACAATTCTGCAGACTTAAGAAAGAGAGGTGGTTGCATTACACTTTGCTTCTTTTTATTTGCCTAGAATTTTTAATCATACTTGCTTGACTCACAGTAATGTACACAAACATAATAAATGGTGAGATACTTTATGTGTAAATGTTAATGTTTCCTTTTTTAAATGTAATAACTTGGTGCATTTGGCTGTGTGATTAATTTTCTCCTATTACTTGAAGCCATTCTCTTTACAAAATCAAATAAATACTTTTAAAAGTATCATATATAAAGAGCAAAAAAAGCCCCAGCATTATCTAGAAACTATACATGCACTGGAGGTGTGCAATTCTAGACTTGTCAGATCTCTTTTTTTTAAATTATTTTTATTGGAGTGTAGTTGCTTTACAGTGTTGTGTTAGTTTGTGCTGTACAGCAAAGTGATTCAGCTATACATATACATATATCCCCCCTCCCTTTTGGAGTTCCTTCCTATTAAATAGACCTGTCAGATTTTTTTTTTTTAGACCTGTCAGATCTTAATGAGTAATGTTTTATTCTTTTGGGCCCATGCTTTCATTGCTGATAGGTGGCTGCTTTGTCCTTATTGAGTACTTGCAATCACCAGGAGCACAGTCCCTTACAAGCCCATTCTGTCTCTGGAAATGCATTCCTCAGTTGAATTATAACCTGTTTCCTTTAACTATCATCCACTGATAATCTATAATCCCTCTCTTGTATGCTAGCCCCTAAAATATATTAATATGCTTATTGGATTCTTCCTTTGTCAACTCTTCCCATTTAAATACCCCTGTTCCCGTCAACTCTGGCAGTAATTCTGAATAGACATCTTTCAAACCCTCTCCTCAAAGGTGCCCCCTCAACCATACATCCCAACCCATTCCTCCAGATGTGTACCAACAGGAAAGACTTTTCATCTTGTTCATTAGTGCCAGTGGCCAAGGCTGTCAGAATCCTATTGAACAGCCATTCTTCATATCAGGTGATCCATGCTTCCAAGTTTTGTACCCAAAAATATAATTTACATGCCATCTATGTCTTGATCCCACCTGGGGCCAAAAAGCATTGATCAGGAAATCAGCTCAAAGATAGAAGACATGACAGAAATCCCTCCACTACTGAGTAGGGACTTTGGGATCCAGTATTCAGTAGATATTGAACTAGTATCCTTGTAGCTACATTCTCACCACAACCTCAGCCACCATCTTGGCTACATGAGTACCATTGGGAAATGAAGAAGATGCTTTACCAATTCGAAGGACAAGATCTATAACAATAGCTCCTAACCAGATATTTCCAGGACTCTATTGGTGATAATAAGGGACACAATCACCCCGCACCCCCCCCCCCAGCCCAAACAGGGTAGTGTTATTTTGAAAAATGACTTAGCAGAGCAGGTTCCCAGCAAGCCACTTGATCCCCATACTCAGCCTTTGCTATTCCTCCTCCCTCTTTACAGATCCACACCTATGAGGGCCCCCAACCCATACACCCCACATGGGGTCCTCTGGGGGACTCTACTTATGAAGGTATTCCACCTGTGAATTTCCACACAACACATTCCTCTTGTCCTGTTTTTCTGCACAATATCTTTTCCCCATGAATTTCCCAGTAGAGGAAATCTTCCACCAGGGGACCCAACAGTGGTTATATTGAATTTGAAGTTGAGATTGCCACCCAGTCATTTGGGGACCCTCTTGGCACTGAATCAACAAGACAGGTATTATTTTACCTGCTGGCTGACTGCTCCTGATTATTGAGGGGGAATGGAGTTACTACTACACCGTGAAGGCAAGAAGGACAATATTTGGAACCTAGGAGAAAAATATGAAAGTGTCTCTTAGTGTTCTCATATCCAATAATATAATATAATGGATGACTATAAT
The DNA here is from genome assembly GCF_001704415.2 of Capra hircus. Lineage (NCBI taxonomy): Eukaryota > Metazoa > Chordata > Mammalia > Artiodactyla > Bovidae > Capra > Capra hircus. The sequence continues at coordinate 10,927 of NW_017189556.1, read as the reverse complement.
GACTCACACAGGCAGGACTAGTAAGGGATCGGATTGGTTAGGAATAAAGATTTGTATCCTACTGCCACATAAACAACCACAGTCATCTAGATGAGGTCATAGGGAACTGAAGTGTTAGTGGAAGAAGGAAGTTATAAATACTGAGTATGACCTCATAGCCAGTTGCCCAAATAACAACTATAGAAGCTACACATACTTTGTCTTGCTTTGTTATTATATGGTTGAATCTCATGCCCATTATTTTTTATTTCTCACATTTCCAAATGCTGTGTTTGAATTGTGTGGGTGATACTTAATAATATAATTTAACCTATAGAGTACAGTATATCAAAGTGTACTTATAGCAGAACTAGAGAAGGAACAGACATCCCCCAGAGAATGAGAGTGTATCTAATGGGACTTTTGCCGTCCCGCCTTCCTGGAGAAGACAGAAGTGCATTCACCTGTATGAGGAATGGTTGCATCATGCTAAGCAGAAGCATGGTGTTGCTACTGTTACCATTTGGAAGAAAATCATGGAGAGAAAAGTATTATGGATGATGAGTGGTCAAAGAGGTGGACCGTGCTGGATTGGCTGTTAGCAGCTAGGCTGCATCTCTGCCCCTTTGTACATTTTCTACTCAATATAAGGGATAGTTCTAGGAACTACATGTTCTAGAATCCCTCATCAAAGTGCCTCCAGGTTTGATTATCCAGCTACTAGAGTACTTTGAGAGAAGAAGAAGCCCTTATTCTCTGGCAGCAGCACTGGGCACTAAGGAGTCTCAGAAAGAGGTTACACCTGGTTTCTTTCCCAGTAACTTCTGGGAAACCTCCTGAAAATCATCCATGACGGTCCTGCCTGCAGCTGAAATCAGTGGGGGCTTTTTCGTAGTGTATCAGCAGCAGCCTCCCTCCCCTTGACTGCTCCAACCTTCTACTGGTTGTGAAAGCCACTGATTCCCTGTTCTCAATCCTTCCTGCTTAGGAAAGAGTGGCACTGCTTTTCTGATGGGCTACCCTGTAAATGCTGTCTCCACCCAGCCTTCCTCTGCACCGTATACCCTGCCTGTGAGTGGCTTCTGCACCATGCCATCTGTCCCATGAAAAATCCCTGCACCAGGCCTTCCTCACTGTATACACTGAAGACCTTCCGCACAGTGCTGTAGCCCAAGAAGCACCTTGTGTGCCAGGCCCATTATCTAATGACATCTGCAGGATTCTTTTTTCTCTGAATATCCTCTGAACACAGCTTCACTCATGAATGCTCCCTGTGTTCCCTCCTCATCCCATCCCCCGCTGCCCAGGAACTCCTGTCTGCTGACCTGCTCTTCTGGGTGCCTACTATATTGTTAAGAGTTATAGATAGGTTAAGATAAATGAGAAAGTGTTTCTTTCATCCAGAATGTAGAGCATGAAAGCATCAGCAATGTTCCAAACAAAACCCATAATCATCCTTCATCAGTTCATTAAGTCCTATGTAATTAATTCTTGTTCTGCTCAGTCTCAGGTTAGCAGTCTCATGAATCTATCAGCTTATACCCTAGAGTTCTGGAAACTCTGGCTCACTGCAGTGATAGGATTTCAAAGTTATTTAAGTAATGGCATCAGAAACTTATGCCTCAGAACATTTGGCAAAGTCCTTTACCTGAGGGTCTGAGACAGTCCCTTTTTCTTGAAGATAAAGCATTGTGGCCTATAGGTGATTGCAAGCGCTTTTGGGGAAGCATAAGTACAAGACAAAAGATTTAAAATGCCATAGTTAAAGATCTGATGAGAGTTCAACACAAAAATAATGCAACTGACAAGGAAATTTGGTTGTTTCTGTGGCGTGCAACATTTTAAAAGATAACTAGAATTATGATTGATAACACTACACTGTTTGTGGTTGTTCAATCCTAAGTCGTGTCTGATTCTTTGCAACCCCATGAACTGCAGCATGCCAGACTGCCCTGTCCTTCACTATCTCCCGGAGTTTGCTCAAACTCATGTCTATCGAGTTGGTGATGCCATCCAACCATCTCATCCTCTGTTGCCCCCTTCTTCTACTGCCCTCAATCTTTCCCAGCATAACAGTCCTTTCCAATCAGTCAGCCCTTTGCATCAGGTGGCCAAAGTATTGAAGCTTCAGCTTCAGCATCAGTCCTTCCAATGAATAGTCAGGGTTGATTTCCTTTAGGATTGACTGGTTTGATCTTGCAGTCCAAAGGATTCTCAAGAGGCTTCTCCAGCACCACAGTTTGAAAGAATCAATTCTTTGGTGCTCAGCCTTCTTTATGGTCCAGCTCTCACATCCGTACATGGCTACAGGAAAAACCATAGTAGTAATAGTGTTAGTCACTCAGTCATGTCCGACTCTTTGTGATCCCACAGGCTGTAGCCCGCCAGGCTCCTCTATCTATGGGATTCTCCAGGCAAGAACACTGGAGTGGATTGCCATTCCCTTCTCCAGAGGATCTTCCCAATCCAGGAATTGAACCCAGGTCTCCTGTGTTGCAGGCAGATTCTTTACTGTTTGAGCTACAAGGAAGATCAGAAAAACCATAGATTTGACTAAATGGACCTTTGTAAGCAAAGTGATATCTCTGCTTTTTAATATGCTGTCTAGGTTTATATCATAGCTTTCCTTCCAAGGAACAAACATCTTTTAATTTCATGGCTGCACTCACCATCCACAATGATTTTGGAGCCCAAGAACATAAAATCATGGTTTCTAATTTTTCCCCTTCTATTTGCCATGAAGTGATGGAACTGGATGCCATGATCTTAGTTTTTTGAATGCTGAATTTTAAGCCAGCTTTTTCACTCTCCTCTTTCACCTTCAACAAGAGGCCCTTTAAGTTCTATTCACTTTCTGCCATTTGAGTGCTATCATCTGCATACCTAAGGTTATTGATATTTCTCCTGGTAATCTTGATTCCAGCTTGTGATTCATCCACCCTGGCATTTTGCATGATGTATTCTGCATATAAGTTAAATAATCAGGGTGACAGTATACAGCCTTGACATATTTCTTTTCTAATTTGGAACCAGTCCGTTATTCCATGTTCGGTTCTAACTATTGCTTCTTGACCTGCATACAGGTCTCTCAGGAGGCAGGTAAGGTGGTTTGCCATTCTCATCACCTGAAGAATTTTCCACAATTTGTTGTGATCCACACAGTCAAAGGCTTCAGTGTAGTTAATGAAGCACAAGTAGATTTTTTTTTCATGCTTTCTCTATGATCCAATGGATATTGGTAATTTGATCTCTGATTCCTCTGCCTTTTCTAAATCCAGCTTGTACATCTGAAAATTCTTGGTTCATGTACTGCTAAAGCCTAGTGTGAAGGATTTTGAGCATTACCTTGCTAGTGAAATAAGCACAATTGCATGGAAGTTTTAACATTTGTTGGCATTGGGATTGGAATGAAAACTGACCTTTTCCAGTGCATGGCCACTGCTGAATTTTCCAAATTTGCTGGCAAATTGAGTGTAGCACTTTAACAGCATAATCCCTTCAGATTTTAAACAGCTCAGCTGGAATTCCATCACTTCCACTAGTTTTGTATGTAGTAATGCTTCCTAAGGCCCACCTTACTTCACACTCAAGGATGTCAGGCTCCTGGTGAGTGATCACACCATCGTGGGTCATGACTTATGACTTATGTGGGTCATTAAGACCTTTTTTGTATAGTTCTGTGTATTCTTGCCTCCTCTTCTTAATATCTTCTGCTTCTATTAGGTCCTTGCTGTTTCTGTTCTTTTATCGTGCTCATCTTTGCATGAATTTAAACAGTTTAATATCAGGCAAAGCAGCACCAAGACATATCATAAACAGTAAGGGCATTGACAAACCTCCAGGAAATTCATACTGTTTTTGAAACATTCATTTCAATAACATTTTGTCCACACAAATGTAACCTAGGTTAGGCATCTCTTGTGATTTGACAAAGCCTCCCATGAAACTCAATATATCAAATAAAATTTTTACAAGGTGAAAGATCCTTTGTGATTTTCCAGGGTCTTTATGGGAACACTCAAATAGGGTTTCAGAATAAAGACTATATCACTCAGGGGAATTTCTTGGTTGTCCGGTGGTTAGGACTTGGCCCTTTCACTGCCAAGGGTCCGGGTTCAATCCCTAGTCAGGGAAATCAGATCCCAGAAGCCTCCTGGCATGGCAGGGGAAAAAACCAAAGAATATATCACTTAGGATTTGAGTGTGGGGAAAGTAAAATAAAAGAGTTGTCAGGAAATTTGAACACTGGGTTAAATAAGATCATAGGTCCATAACAAACACTATTTGTCTATTTAACCAAAGTGACAAAATATTTTGAAAGTACATATTGAATGAAATGCAATTATAAAGAATCTTAGTGCTTTCAAAATTGACAACGTCTTGATTGAAGGCCATGATAAAGTCAACATAAAGGAAAGAAAATTATTCTGATAAGAAAGAATCTTTGCTTTCTAGGCAGATGACTCAAAAAGTAAAGAAAAACATTTTACAACCTTAGTAATTTTACTGCCAATAATCTAAGGAAATGTTTCCAGTTTAACAGAGAAAATCAAATTCTAGTTTTGCATGAGTGTACTATTTGATATCATAGCTCAGTTTTTAAAATATTATATACAAATCTGTTGATCTTTAGCCAGCTTAGACCACAAGAAAGAAAATCACTTTTCTGAGAACCATATCCATTCAGGTTTTGTCCTGCCCCTTCATCTTTTTCATTCAGGAACAACCAGTCATTTTACTTTAGGAAAAAAATTATTCTTTTTCCTTAACAAAAACATATCCTGCACATCTTGTATAGTTAGTTTAAGTTCAAGTTTTAAGTTAGCAAAAGATCTTGGAAACTATCTTTAAGGCTGACATAATATATATAAAACATAATTACTGCTAAAATAAAGTTGTGTGAGAGTAAATTCACTTTCATTAATTTCTGAGAACTTTAAGAATATTCAATTCATAAAAAGCACTTTATCTCTAAACCAATCATAATGGAGCTCCTTAAAGGGTTTTCATAATCTAATTTGGTAATACCATCAGGGTAGGACATATTATATACACATACACACACATAAACATAAATGTAAGATAAATAAGTCCTAGGGATGTAATGTACAACATGGAGACTATAGTTAAAAAAACTGTAATGTACTGTGTATTTTTGAAAGTTGCTGAGAGGGTAGATTTTTAAAAATTCCCATTGCAGGAAAAAAAAAAAAAACTATGTCCATTGATAAATGTTAACTAGACTTATCATAGTGATAATTTTGCAACATGTACAAATATCATTATGTTATGCACTTGAAACCAATATAATGTAATATGTTTTCAGACATGTTTCTTAACCTCCACTGTTTTCTAGGATGGCAATCAGAACACCTCTTCCCGTGGTATCACCTTTTGTGATACCTACCATACCTGTAATGCCATGTGGCTGACTGGGGGTTTCACAGAGCCACAGTGGACTTGTGTTATGAGAGTCCTCAGGTAAAATGCCCCACTTGAGGGTCTGTGACTTTCTGACACCAGCAGGTAACCACTTTTTCTTAGCATGGGAAGGAGACTGATTTAACAGGCTTTAAATAGTACTTTCTAGTGAAGTCAGGCATATTTAGGTCTGTGTTCCCCTTCTCAGACATAGGAAATACATGCACTTAAAGGGGATTCTGCAAGTATCTTGCTCAGTAACCACCCAGCTTTCTAGAAAGGAATCTCAGTCCCACTCCAGTCCTGAATCAGAACTTGCATTTTTATCAAGATCCCCTGGAAGTGGGATCCCACTATATCAAGCCTGATGCATCAGGACCATGCCGTTTATCAGGCCTGGCATGCACCAGTACTGTGCCATTTCCAGACATTGTGACCACCTTTGGAATTGCAAGGGAACCTCTTGCACACCTAACCCTGCTCACAGCCATTGCGGTCAGGACTGGTAGCTCTGGGCCTTACCCTGGAGGGGAAGTGGCTTCAGCCCTTTCTCTCCTGGCCTCTACCAACTTCCACTGATCAGACGTATTCCTGCTCTGGAATGAGGGGTGTTTGAGGTAGAGAGTGTGTAAAGGGATTTAGGAAGGTGGGCCTAGGTGAGGGTGGAGACCACAGGGAAATGAAGGTGGAGGCTTTGGGACAGTAGTTGGATTTGAGTGAGGTCGGGGATTAGGACAGGGATTGTGCTTGGGAAGAGGTGGGGACATGGCTTGAGTGGGAGAAGGGATCGGGCTTAGGTAGTGGCAAGGCTGCCTTACGGATGGGACTTGAATGGGGGTTGGGTCACGGGAAGGGGTGGGGCTTTGTGGGGGCAGAGATTGAACTTCCATTGGGGTGCAGATTGGCATCAGGGGCTGAGCTCAGTTGGGGGTGGGGCTTCGTTGGAGGTGGGACTTGGACGGGGTGGGGCTCCGGTGGCGACCTGGGTCAAACATGCAGGGAGGCTCTGCGTCAGGGGTGGGACTTAAGGTCAGTTGCGCTTTGGTGGAGGTGGGACTTGACAGCGGGGGCAAGGTTTAAGAGCCAGTGAGGGACTGCAGTACTCTTGCCTGGAGAGTCCCATGGACGGAGGAACCTGGTAAGCTGCAGTCCATGGGGTTGCTAAGAGTCAGACAGGACTGAGCGACTTCAATTTCACTTTTCACTTTGTGTATTTGAGAAGGAAATGGCAACCCACTCCAGTGTTCACCTGGAGAATCCCAGGGATGGGGGAGCCTGGTGGGCTGCCGTCTATGGGGTTGCACAGAGTCGGACACGACTGAAGTGACTTAGCAGCAGTAGCAGCAGCAGAGGGACTGCAAGTCGCTCAGTTGTGTCCTACTCTTTGCAACCCCATGGACTATACAGTCCATGGAATTCTCCAGGCCAGAAGACTGGAGTGGGTAGCTGTTCGCTTCTCCAGAGGATCTTCCCAACCCAGGGATCGAACCCAGGTCTCCTGCATTTCAGGCAGATTAAGGTTTAAAAGAGGGCTGGAATTGAGGGCAGAGTAATAATAATTGAGGGCTTCCCAATGGCTTAGCCATTGGGCAGAAGAATCTGCCAGAGATGCAAGTAGATGCGGGTTCAATCCCTTGGTTGGGAAGACTCCCTGGAGGAGGAAATGGCAACCCACTCTAGTAGCCTTGCTTGAAAACTCCCATAGGCAGAGGAGCCTGATGGGCTGTGGTCCATGGGGTCGCAAGAGTCGGACACGACTAAGCACATGCACTGCAGTAATAATCTTAACTGCACTAGCACTGAATACCAGTTGAGCAGTTTCTTGCACCCCTATACCAGAGTGTTTGTGAGCACTTCTGTAAACTCAGAATTGGCACAGCTTGAGTAGGGGCTTGTGAGGCAGAACCTCGGCCTTGCCCGGAACAGATCCAGTGAAGCAGTGTCCACCGCCCCAGCACCAGGAACTGCCTGTGCGCAGAGCTGGAAGGCAGGTCTGGTGCTGCCTGTGGGTAGAATTCTAGCATCTGCACTGCCACTGGATCCCTAACCAGCGTGGTGAACAGCTGTGAGGTGGAAGAGGCCTCTGTAGCCCTGGCAAAAAGCAGGAAGGGTGGGGTTGCCTGCCAAGGTTTACAGGGTCTGCAGGGTAGGGTCACACCTAGGGTCAGAGTTGTCTGTTCCTGCAGTGTGGCACTGGAGACCCTTTTTGGGTCTCTTTTCTGCCTCTGATTCTAGCTTCCAAACAGCTAGAAACCATAGGTTCCTGTTTTCAGCTCTTGATACTTGCTGCCCACCCCCCATCTTCCCTCCCCTCCCAACAAAGGATACTTCTTTGGTTAGAGGCCAATGACATCACCTGTTGCTCCTTAACCTTACCTACTACATGACACCCCTCAGTGATGCAAACCCACGGCCCATGCTGTTCTCAGTATCCATGGCAATATGACAGCTTGTCACACATGCTCTTCACCCATCAGTTCATTGCCTTGTGCAGAGCTCCAGTCATCTTTCTCTTCTGTCAGGCATTTTCTAAGAAAGAAGGGAACTGTACATCTTCATCCTCTAACCTTTGCCCCAGAGAAGTGGGTACCAGGTGCCCTGGGATTGAACAGCCCCGAGCCAGGGCATGGGTGTGGACATACACACACACACACACGCTTTGTCAGGCCCCACCTCCTACCTCTACCTCTGGCCTTTTCAGCCACAGGCACCTCCATGACAAACAGCAGAGTCCTGGACTTTGAGGAGGAGCCCACAGCAAGTGGAGGTCAGCAGGGACAGGATGAGCTGAGGGAAGCTGGCCTAAAGAAACCCTTCCACCAAATGACTGGGAAAGCCCTGGGAAACAGGGGCTGAATCCCTGTGACCAGAAAGGGGAGGGGGTAGTGGAGGGGTTTGGTGGGGGGTTGGGAGGGTGGGCATTAATGATGTTCTCACTCCATTTGCATTTATAGGCTGTGGAAAACAGAGACGACTCTGCCTTCATACTTGGCATTGACCCAAAATTCCTTGACTCCTTGTCACACTTTGTGAGCTGATTACTGCCCTTAGTATTAGACTAGTCCATAGAAACTGGGAGCAATGGCTGTGACTGTTGGAGGACTGGTGCAGAGGAATGGACCTGGACCCTAGGAAGGACTTGCTAATCGTGGGGATCCCATGGAGTGTAGTGAGGCAGAAATTAAAGAGACCCTGAGGAGGGGCTGAGTCCCTCTGCACCTACAGGGTGCTGGGCACAATGTTCAGAAGGGAAGACCACGCTAAGGCAGTTTTCCTTGAATTGACTGACACCATCAATTATGCTACAGTGCCTAGATGGATCCTACGAAAGGGAGGTACCTGGGAAGTGGTGAAACCCGTAGCCCAGATGAGGAATTTATCAACAGACTGAAGTACTTCCTAAAAGATGAGAGTCGAAGAATGGTAGATGTGGCCAAAACCCTGGGATACAGCACTCACTCTGAGGGTGTAGAGCTGGAGGGCGTGGATCAAGTCAGGCAACCAGTCTTGCAGCCTCTGAAAGAAAGCCTGTGGTACCGAAAGCTCAAGACGTTTTCAGGAAACACTCTCCCAGGCCCAGGTGAAGAGAGCTTTGAAACCCGGCTAGAGCAGATGACTGAGATGATGCAGCTATGGCAGGTGTCTGAGACTGAGAAGCTGCGGCATTTGCTGGAGATCTTATACGGCCCTGCCCAGTCCATCATGCAGGTGCTCAGGGTCAGCAATGACTCCATGATAGTGGAGGAGTGCCTGGAGGCCCTGAAGCAGATCTTTGAGGATAAAGAGGCCCATAGAACCTTACAGTTTAAGTTAGCCCAGACCTTCCAGAAGTCTGGTACGGTTAAAGCCCCTGATTCAGAAAGCAGTGCAGCACAGCCCCTTGTCAGTGAGAAGTGCAGACACGACTTGCCTGAAACACATCCTAGCTCAGGCCTCCATGACCACTGCCCTCCAGGGCAAGCTTGAGCTACTGGATCAGTGAAAGTGTGCGCCCACTTTCCTGCAGTTAATGAAGCTCATTCGAGATGAAGAGGAGTGTGAGGCCACCATGGCAGTGACTGAGGAGAACCAGAGTCAAGCACAAAGGGTCTGCAGGGCACCAGAAGACAATGTCCTGATCCCTCAGGTCATGGTGCAGGTAGGGACATTTGTTGACAGCAGTACTCAGACCATCCAGGAAGGAATCGTCCCATTTCTGAAGTGCAGGTGGCTGTCCTCCAGCTGTGACACTGGGGAGGAAGGCCACAGCCAGGCATTATTTCCTATGGCCAAGAACCAGCCCCCAGCAAAGCCCAGGCCCAGCTGACAGCAGAAGAGTCGGGGAACGAGAGAAGAGCTGGAGCCAATGAACCACCCCAAGGCCTAGGAAGCATAGGCTCAACATATCCAGGCACACCCTCTGCTAGCAGGCAACAGAAAATGTGTAACGGGGGAAAAGGCAGTCCACACAAACAGCGGGGGCCCTGAGTGGGGCAGAGGGGCAGGGAAGCCAGGCCCAGCCCCCTCAGCCTCCACCAGCTGGAAGATGCTCCACCAATGAAGCCAAAATCAGTTCAGGGAGGCATGGGAGGCCCAAGTAGGGGGCCATCAGGTGCAGCAAAAGGGGTGCCTGCACCTCAGACAGAGACCCCAACATAGCAGAGGCTGAAGAAGGGCAGTCCACACAAACAGTGGGGGCCTTGAGTGGGGCAGAGGGGCAGGGAAGCCTGGCCCAGCCCCCTCAGCCTCTACCAGCTGGAAGGTGTTCCACCAACCAAGCCAAAATCAATTCAGGGAGGTGCGGGAGATCCAAGTAGGGGGCCATTAGGTGCAGCAAAAGGGGTGCCCACACCTCAGACAGAGATCCCAACATAGCAAAGGCTGAAGGTGTAGTCAAGGGCTCTGGCATTGGCCCTGGCTCCTGGCCACCTGCAAACACCCATCCAGTGGGCTCTGAGCTAACAATGCTGATGGTCCCTCAGGTCATGTGGGACCTAAAGGAGCCTCTCTGGAGGCCATCTCTGCCACAAGGTGCCAGCACTGGCAAGGAAGAGCTGTGGGGCAGATGGGAGATGCTCCAGGGGGGAGACCACAGGATCCAGCCTGTCTTCAGGATCATCTGCCCTAGGGCGTCCCCTGGAAGGCAGAACCCTGGAGCCTTTCTGCTATTGAGGGCAGAGAACCCAGAGGCCCACGGGCACCCAGCACCAGCCTACAAGCAGTCTTCCCCCACCCCGGCCCCTGCAGCCTGGAAGGACTGTAGGGACAAGGACAGCAAAGACTGTGAGATGATAGGGCCCTGGGTACCTGGTGGGCCAGTACCCCACAACTGGCTTTGCTGTGAGTGGGTGTGCATGTAAACTTTTGTTCCAAAGGAGGAAAGGAGAAGGAGGAAGAAAAGGGGGAGGAGGAGGAAGAGGAGGAGGGGGGTGCAGGAAGAGGAGGGGGATGGAGGAAGAGGAGGAGGAGGAGGAGAATTCATTGGTTGGAAGGAGGGTTCTTTTGTTCTGCTTAGGTTTGTTGCTTTGGTCACTGGAGACCTGGGACT